>NC_071091.1:15738933-16038933 GCF_027358695.1 Spea bombifrons | reverse complement strand
TTTTTTTCCCCGATTTCACGTCAGTTATCAAACTGTGTGTCAGAGATTGTATGTAATGTTTTTACTCTTAAAAATAGATGTAATATAACATGTAATTAGTAAGAATTATTAAATTAGAATTAATACATGCCTTTGACAATACGTGTTAGGAGTATATTGAAAATGACATTGACTTAGTTTACCAGGAAACATACTTAGCATGTTACATCAAAGGAATATCTGATTTAGTTATCCTTTTATCTGTGACATTTACAACCTTTTGAGCACTAATGTTCATTTCCACAAATAATGACCCCCTAGCGCTGTTATTGGATTGCATCAAACCACTTTTATTTCAGTGGATCTCTGCCTGCTGAGCATTATTAATATCTCTTCATTACAAAATTAGTGACTCGTTTAAAGAAACAACCCATTTTTCAGAAATGGGTAGTGGAAACCTACTATAAAAGTGTTTTTACATAAACCTTTTATCAAACTTACCGATACAGGAGAAAATTTGTGTCACTTATCAATATAAAATATGATCCTACCTGTCAGCTATTACCATGTAATTACATAATTGCCTAGGGAAAATGTAAATCATTCTACACCTATGTAAAACTCAAAGGGTGAAATTGAGTACCAGTGCAAGCAAGACGGGAGCGTGCTAAGGCATGCACAACTCAGCAAGTGACAAGACAAACAATTTCACATTTTAATTGCTAAAGTGTATAAATATAGATTTTACTCGGAACTTTACTTTTACTTCCTCGCCGTGCAGGTTCTCTTAAGGTTGGAATGATGAAGAAAGATACTTTCTGTCCTGTGGAAACTTTCAGTTAAAAAAAGTTTTCCATCCAGAGATTTTATGGGAAAATTCACCAACTAAATTGTTATATGGGTTAGGATGAAATAGAATGGGTATTCATAGTTTTCACATTACTAAGACACAAATTCTGCAAGAACCAAATTGCGCTTCAATATATATATATATAAGCTGTTTACATTTTGTTCCTCCGTGTCTTCTTTTTAATTCATAAATAAATATCAAATACGGTATATCAAATTAAAAATGTCAAGATAAAAAGGTTTTTTTGGACAGATTTTAAAATATTAATCCCAGTTTTTTTAGTATTTTTGAAACCTTTGTTATTAAGTGTAAAAAAAAGGTGCTGTACATTATAAACAGATGCACATACAAGTGACAGCTTAGGTCACCCACATGGCACAAACTGAAGCTGTTGCACTTCTAAAATGTTTATATTTTTGAGCTCATTTGTCATCATTGAAATGATGAATAGCATGGGTGAGGTGGGGGAAGAGTTGTCACGGGCGGGGGGGGGTTGCCCAAACCTACACAGTGAGATCCAGGTCTGCAATCCATCACTCCGCTGATCAACACTCTGTGTGGCTGTGATGTCATCATTACAAAAAGCATATATATAGAGAGAGTATATATATATATATATATATATATATATATATATATATATATACACACACATTACACACACAGAAAAGCCCACAATGTCCCCACTCAGCTTAGCAATTAGCATAAATGTCAATGCACCCAGCTACTATACACGTTTTTAGTGCATAGAGAACGTAGGGAGCACTCATGTGAGTTTTTCAAACTTCAAAAATCTATTTATTCCAGGGTACAGAAAAAAAAATAATATTTCGGGTCACAGCTAATAAATATATATTGTGACAGAAAGGCTGGTACAGTAGTGAATGGGTGGTATATATATACGGCCTAATTTGGCTAATATTGAAGCCCCAGGGTCTAGAGGAGTATCTAGAAGAGCAGGGTGGGCTGGTGCTTCAACGGCCTTATGAAATCCAGACCAGGATTTACAGGTGACTTTAACTACAGCTCACCTGGTGTAATTAGGAGGTTTTAAGAAAGGACCAGCTTGGTGCAATTCACTCTCCTTCTTATCCCAGCCAAGAAAGCTGCCGGGCAAAACCTTGCTGGTTTTATTTTGTTTGGATGCAGTATTGTTGGGGAGTGGGGAAGGAAACCCAACCTAGAGAGAAAAACCTGCTTTAAAGGACATTCAGCCACCATATATATATAATATATATATATATAATATATATATTCAATAAAGACTTTGTAGGGTTGAGAAATCAAACATTTGTTTCAGTGCCCCGTCTCATTTTATTCTTTGTGGGTTCTCTTTGAGAAACACAGTAGTACCCCTTGGAGACCATGCATATAATAGTCTACATATTTAGCTCTCATGAGAAATACAATGCAGAAGCAGAGGGTTCCTAGGGAAAATGTCAATTAAAAACATGAAATAAATACTGAATAAAAAGAAAGCAGGCATTCCAGGAACCCTCCTAGCATACTTTTTATATTGACATTATCGGTTAAAACTAACGTCTGTTGCATCAAGAAAATGCATACAAATATTGGTAGAACATTTTAACTTATGGCCGCAAGAACGCCGGACTCATGCTAGTAGCTAGTTGACATTTCCAGCTGTGCAAACAATCATGCTGAGCAGGTAGCAATATACAGTGATAATACACGGGGATTAGAGAAAAGGTTATGTTTTATATAAATCATGTTTGCATTTAAAATGCTTTAATGCACAAATTAAAGGCAAAAGGAATGCTCTTTGCTCTTAACTCAAGAGTAGGTTAAGTGAAATCCAATAAAGAATTACTTAGCAAGGTCGTGTGACATAGCCCATGCATGTACCCTTAGGATCATGGGTGAATTGTCCTTGGAGAAAACCTTTTAGCTTAATGCATTTGGGCAGTAAATGTGTGCTTTTCTGCAGACCATTAAGGGTTTTCAAATAAAAACGTGAAAGAAAGCAGATCCCTTTTAAGAGAATCTCGGACAATTACTGTACTGTATGTCACACATTTTGTATTTGTTTACATAACGTGAAATCTAATGTTCTAACTTTAAGAAAGTGCACTTATATTACTTATATTATTTACTCTGTTCTGTCTGCTTAGTGTTTCTTAAAAGTCATTTCACCTTCTCTGAAGGGAACACGCTAATCGGTTGGTCTAAAGCCATGGTCTTTAACTTCTGTCCCATAAGTTTTAAGAAATCGAGTAAATGAGAGTAATTGCTGCTTTAATAAAATGACAATGTTTTAAAACAGCATAATTACTTTTAGTTAAAATACAGGTGCCATATTTAACACTTCTTTCGTATATATATATATATATATATAAATACAGGGCTGCCATTAGGGGCCCCTCATGGAGCTTTACTGTCCGTGCCCCTCTGTGCTTGAGAAATCACCCGCATTACCTCATGCATCCTCCTGCTGGGCCCTGCTCTACACACGGGCCTGGAGCAAGCGTGGAAGGTAGGCACAGAGGGGTTACGGACATGGGAGTATTGGCACGTGAGGGATGGGCACGGGTGGATTTGGCACAAGGGGTGGACATTGGAGAATAAATATGTGTGGCCTATGAGGAGAGAGGGGGCAGACAAATATGGGCACTGACAGGAGACAGACACTGGTGGAGGGGTATGGAGGCGGCGGAGGGATGGGGACACTGGGGGGAGAGGCAGGGACACCAAGGGGACATGAAAATAGAAATAGGGGAAGTAGTCTCAAAAAACATGGTAAGTTGCAACACTGATAGGGGTTGATATATACTGGGTATATATATACTGTTATGCAATAAAATGTGTAAACCTTACATTAAAAAATGCATTTTTTACTCCTAATATTTAAAATAAAAGAGTAGAGCTGAATATATTTAAACTCTCTTGCACATAAGTATCACATTCATACTGTTGACCTATTATAAGAATGTAGCCCTGTCTTGGAAGGTGTGAGATGAGAAATAGTTTTTTAATAATTCATCAACATTTCCCCTGTACTTGAGCTGCATAAGTAATGTTAAGACTGTTCCCCAGTGAATCAACAAATTTAAGATGTGTTCAATGGCACAGTCTTTTTAACACTGACTCCTCTCCAGAGCTTGGCTGCAGCGTTATTATGTCTGCTGTGGTCAAACAGAACTGGTATTAAAAGCAGACATTCTATTTCAGCTAACTACTAATAATTCTTAAGAATGTTGAATTGTTGACAATATATAGCCCATAGCTGAAGTGGGTTTTTTTCTTCTTAAAGGCATTCCGTGATTGTTATAATAACCACACCAGCAATGTTTTTTTTAACTGTTTGTGTCACTTTAATGATGGATACTGTTATTCTACTTCAAAACATTTGTAATTGCTTGTTTTTTTCTTTTATGTGGAAATACTAACACCGTCTCTCAGATTAGGTTATTTTAGTCATATTATTCTGTTTACTTTATGGATTTGGGCAAGAAAACCTACCCTTCTATCTCAAATACGGACAATTATATATCTATATATACATATCAATCACTAACAATTATTTAAATGCGATGGAAATCTCCAGTCTAATTTGTCAAAAAAATGAATCTCCATGTCAGTCATGGACAGAGGGAAGACTCAAAGTTACATAAGAACATCCTATACCGGTATTCACATTGTTTTTTTTGTTCTCAGGATTCTCCAACATGTAATCTCTAGCATATATAGGCGATTTATTTGGGGAGTAAAATAAGTGAGACTGTAAATTCTAACTATTTTTTTACTGGTTTTTTTCACTTCTAGGCAAGGGGACCTCACTGACTTTAGGGTGATGGCCCTCCAGCAGAATTATTCATTAAAATGTTAACCTCAATGCTATCTCCGTTCTGGAGATGACTCCTGCCATTCCAACACACAGTACAAAGGTCTAAAAACCAACATAAAAATTCCTATAGAATATCTGTCATATGCTTGCCATGCCATGCATTTACAGACCCCTGCAAAAGATTAGTTAATTAGAGCTACAGGAGGAACTTCATAATGTCTGACATTACTGCCAACATTTCCACCTTTATAACTCCATGGAAAAATGATCGAGCATGTTTCAGGTAGGCAATCCAGACCTATTCAGCTTTGAAGTGACCCTTTTACATTTTGAAACTGCTGAATAGTGGTAGAAATCCAGAACACACAGCTATGATGGCATGGTTTCTGCATTATTGCCACCATAGACGAATCAACATTAACTATAAGGCCGTTTAAAATCAGTGGCCGCAGGATGATGTAAGTATGACTGATGGCTTGATATGTGTCTGTGCATGCTATGTTTTTATGCTTGTGTAGTATGTGGCCAAGCATATCCGGATGGTGGCTGCACGCAGGAGCAGTAGATCAGGGCAATGTGTGGCACTGTTGGCCACTGCTTAAACACATGCAAAAACAAACTGTGCAAAATTCAGGACTGTAAAAATATAGGAAATACTTTTGAAAAAATCAAGGGAGTTCTCCTTATAGCACAGGCTTATTATGGAACAAATACTGGACCAATATTTGTCCCACCCATGGAGAGTGAAAGTCTAGACTTGAATTCTTTTCTGGAGGATTTTTTTTTTTAGCATACAGCTATTTGAATTCTTATTTTCTGGGAACTGTGTCCTGCACCTGTGTTGGCTGCTAAGTTTATGTTGTAAATTCTACTTATTTTTTGACCTTCACCTAATGGATATTTTGGACATTTCTCATAAGTTCTATTGTGCTCCTTATTTCCCCAAAACTTGTGTTGGATGACTTGAGTTTATAAAATCTACTTTTTAGTTCACGTGGGAGTACTTTAATTATGCAGACATCTTTTTTTATTCAGAGCAATGTGCTTTAGGTAAGAGATAAAAGGAAAATACTGATATTTATATTATAGGAAGCAATGGTAGGCAAAAGGTTTTCCAATAAATCTCTATGTGAGCTATCACAATAACAAGGACCATTTTGCCCTAAATTATCAAAACAAATTCTTCTTTCCTGTGATGAAATTTACTGATATGTTTATTCTCATGAAATATGTAGGTTTATTGAAAGAGACAAGTAAAGAAGAAAAATCTAACATTTTAGACATAATAATAAAACCTTTGAGTGTAAATAAAATGTGTAGAATGCTTGCACAGGTTCCCCAGGTAAGAGAACTTAACTGTAGGTAATGCTGTTTGTCTACTGAATAAAATAGCTGTTGGTCGCTATATTGAAGGTACATAAACATATAAGTCATCGGGCTCCCTTATGTTCCCTTCATTCTACTCATGTTGAGTCCCCAATACATATCAAGCAAAGGATGACACAAGAACTCTTGGCTGGAGAAGACTTACACAAAGATAATACAGCTAGTGTCACATAAATTATGATTAGAGAACACAATGCAATAAGAATTGCTGTCATTTATATATATACATATTATAAATATGTTTTATAGAGTATATACATATAGGGCAGTTATTCAACATAATTTTCAATCTGCACACATCTTACCTTCTTGCATGCACCAGTACAGTCTAAACATTATATTCTGTTAGTGGCCATTCCTTATTCCTCTATTAAACATTTAAACATATATTTGATTTTTTACTGGTCGTTGACTGTCTCTATTAGCTACCAGATGGAATCATATTACAGCCGCCACTATATGAATCTCTTTAGACCAATGCCCAGGCATAGGCACCAACATTGCTCATGGTGGACGTTTACTGGGGTTCTGTGGTGGACAATGTAATGATGTTCTAAAGACCTTCACAACCCTCATCATGGACACTGGTGTCATTGTACAGACGCTTTGCCTGTCCTTTCCAACACCCTATAAAAATGCTTATTTTAAAAGTTGTCTCTTGCCTGTAAGCTGTGGGAGTAGCTCATACTGATTACACATATAGTTTACTCTGCATTATACAATATTTATATGGCACTTATTGTAGTCATTCTGACAAAAACAAAGCAAAAGAAAAATATCCCAGTGAAATTTTTTACCATGCTACAAAAAAGACACTTTAATATAGATTGAGTTATTATGTTAAAAATAAAATCCTTTTACATCTGTTTACAAACTTCCACTCTCTTATCTACTTATTTTATGTTGTCCCCACTTTTTTCCTATGTTATTTATTGTTGCTATTACTTTATATAGATTCAATGTATTTAAGACATACTATCACTGTATCCATTTACCTGGAAAAGTGGACCTTCTCATAAAAGACTAGTAATGATATATTGTTAAAAAGCGTTAACAAAGAATAACTTTGTATACTTTCTTTTTATGTAACACAAAGTTTTCTACTCTCCTGAGATGGACCGCTTTTGTATGCAAGTAAACTCTAGTTAGGCAAACAATAAATGTGTGCTTTGTACTTTATTTTTCTGTGGTTTTACTGCCCAAGGGGCAATGGTGCATTACACAGCACATAATAAGTTGCGGTCAGGGGACACTTAAGGGGATAAGCACTCCAATGTGGTCTGTCAATAGTGAATGGGTAGAGCTGTTACTTGGTGTTATTCACAAATACAAAATATGACTAGTTAGAGATTTTGAAGAGGCTCAGGATGTGCCGGAAGAACGTAATTACAGCTTATCATTGAACCATTTAACCGCATGAGTAGTAATGCGTATATTCCAAATCGTTCCTTGCAACAGTTGAACTGAAACCCACTAGGTAAATTACCTTAAGGTGGTATTTGGGAAATATAAGTACATACTACTTATATACCACTAAATAATCACCCTTTATGTGAGTCAGGTCATAAACACAACTGAAACTTATATTTTTAAAATAGATTATTTTTTTTTTACTGCAGATCCTTTGAGACTATCTGCATTTTTGTTTTGATTTGTAACATTTAGGAAATACATTTTTTGTATCAAGCATTGTGTGTGGGCTTGGAACAGCAAAGGAAAGAAAAAAATAACATTCTTTATGACATAAACTGAAAAAAAAAGACTTCCAACATCTAGAAACGACTTTTAATAATGATATTTCCGTCTGCCTGTGTAATGGCTGGTTCGGTGTAAAAAACGTATTTGTATAATCCAAAGCAACGAAATTATATGTTCGAGAGAAATATTCCGGAATCTAGAAAAGTTTGGCTCGGTGTAAAAGGCGTTGTTTCATTATGACACATCTGAAATGCATTAAACGCTGTGCTTTGTAGATGAGAAACAATGGATATTAAGCACACACATTCCTTCTTGCTGGCCTAGTAGTTTGGCAATAATGTTTTCAGACATGAGCTGGAGTCCACACAACAACCTTTTATGGTCTGGAAGAGACAAAATGGAGCTGCATTCTAGGGAGGGGTAGAGGACGGAAAAATGAAAAGGAAAAAAAAAAAGATTTGCTATAATTTGATTCTGCTAGATTCACACTCTATGCCTATACAATCATTCAATTCATGTATACAGTTGTGTTTGGCTATTATTCAGCGGTTTAATCGGTCTATCTCCAGCGGCGATCCTATACCACAATGATTTCAGTACGTCTGTTTAGTATTTTGTTTAATAAAGAAAAGACAGCAGAATATATATTATATAATCAATGGACGATCAAGCCAATTTGCTGCCTGAGGCCATGGGCAGAAGACAGACAAATGTACCATTGGTATTGGCAAGAGCCCATGGCAGTAATATGAATAACAGCAGGTGATATGGTCTCATAGCAGTCACCCTGTGGAGTCTTCATCCCGCTTTGCTCAGCCCATTCAATACAAAGAGACCTTTGTGAGTATAACGTTTTGTCCCTGCTAACAGGGAAAATGATTTATGAGACAGGGAACAAAATTCCAGAATATCTGTCTGATCTTTAGACTCATCATTTTTATTCATGTTTGTGACTGACACCAATCTTGTATAAACTTAGATTTGGAATTCTTGACAGGCCCCCTTTGGTGGCCTTTTATAAATTTGCTTTATTTTTAAGTGACATTGCAAATACGCTGTGTTAAACTTTGTTCACCAAAGGTTGATTCCTACATCATAGTGGTGAGGCTGAAATATTGCCTTTGTAAGACAAGATCAGATGATCCAATGTACAAGGCTGCTCTTTTGAATATTGGATTGTTCATGGGTGGGGTACCCATTCAGCTCTTACTAATCTGCCAAGTCTCTAGAGTAATGCCATCTGTCAGTAGAACAGTTGGATTTATCCTCAGTAGGTTCTGTTAAGGGCAAATCTACTGAGATCTGCATACTGGAGAAAAAGGGGAATCAGAACAGAACTGGGTGAAATGTTAATGCAACAAAAATATGAAGGATGACATATCTTCATCTTTCAAACAAATTAATATTCAAAGCAGGCAGAGTGCTATATTCTCAAAGAGGATACTTTAGGGCATTCCCAGAGGCATGGATTGGCCCCCAGCACATATGACTAATGTCTAGTGGCCCATCAAACCTAGACCTATTTTCCAATCGATAGGCCACGTTTAATAAACATGGCCTGTGGGATGTTGTGCCCAGACCTATTTTGGTCCCCGTCAGGCCCTGTGTAGTGCCACCACCACTATAGTACCACTTGTAATTATGTAACTGAGTTTGTTTATTTTCTAGCCACATTTGGGGGCTCTAGTTTTCAGGGGTCTTTAGTGAAAAGAGTTTGTCAGGACAAGTTTATCTTTCAATATGTAAAATCTTACTGTAACTGCACATACGCTTACACAGTAAGCACAAAAATGGATGGATATAGTAACAAAATAACAGTGTCCTGTAAAGTATGTCCTGGATATTCATTAGCAAATGTGTTTAGGTTCACTTTGGGATCCATGCACAATAAGAGGATGTAATTTCACGTGAAATGTAGATATATTGCAAAGATTACATTTGAGCTTCCATCTCTTCTGCACACAGGTAATGGCCCTGAAGCAAAACAACCCGAAACACATTTGGTAGACAACACGCTTACTGTATAGTTATCCAGTCCTTTCCCAAACCCATTAATAGAAAATATAAACCATGAACCCCATAGAAGGAGCACATAAAGGATCATGTCACCGTACGTCTGCTGTGTAAAATCCATGCTACTCTAGAACCCCTATTGGTTATGAATGGTACTGCAAGTAAAACATACAAAATACTTAATAAGCATCGTACTCTTCAGTGTACCCTTTGTAGCCCATGGTGTCATCATGACCCTGTGTGCAATTAAACCACGTTATACTGTTATTTCAGCCTTTGGGGAATTTAAGTCCTATTTTTCCAGTGTATACCACATAATCATAATTGCATGTAGGAAATTTAAGGGGGGTTTACTTTTTAGTAAAGCCGATTTGTAAAATTTTAGTCAGTTCCTTCCAGAAATTGACTACATAAATTGGTAAATAATACCCAGTCAAAGGAAAGTATGAGGGGGTTAATAACAGGTACCTTTCTTCTTTCCCAGAGACAGGTCTTTGTTAACCATGAGGTCTTCTTAAATATACTAAGAATCAGAGTAGAATGCATTCAGGGAAAAAACATCTTTATTCGTTTGGGTTTTTTTTGCAGCCAATTGTAGGGAATAAAAAGAAAAATATGTAAAAGTAAGGTCATTTATTGCCAACAGAGCAGAAAAAATAAGAACAATTTAAGACTATATTACCAAAATATGAAAATATGCTGAACTAGACTCCTTACAAAATAATAAAGGCTTCCTCAATGATATCCACTCGAGAGTGAAAATAACCTCAGGCTGTACTGATGCTGGTTAGTTGAGAAATGATCTTAGCCTAGAGGAAGAAGACGCTCTCTTATTCCCAAGATGAATAAGTAGTTGACTTAGAATAACATAAAACAGGAAAATTCCTTACCTGCTGAGACTTCATAATTTATCGGTAGAACCACCCAGTTCAGTGGAAGTGCTCTTTATTTACTTTTATATCTAGTTTGCAATCTCTAACTCTATCCTCAGATATAAGTAATTAATCACATAGCGCTGCCCTTTTCTAATATTCCCATGTGTAATGCAGGTGGGAAGCACACGTGTGAACACGCATGCTCACATGTGACCTGGCTATAATTGAAATGGGCATCATGGTGTTGCTGGGCTGATTCTCTAACAAGCCATGAGAAGGCACTCAAGTTGACAATTCCTAGATTGTACTGTTGGAGTAGAGGACTTTACGCAGCATGCGCATGATCGTTTAGCTTTTATTAACCCTTAACATGCCCCTGTATATGATCAGGGGCGGCCCAAGACAAAATGCCGCCTGGGGCGAAGTTTAAAATGCCACCCCCCCCATTATCTACCCTTCCTCTCCCTGCTGCCCGCCCATTATCTACCCCCCCCGTACTTACCTTTCAGCAGTCCTGCGGCGAGTCTCCCTGCTCAGTCTCGGTGCCGGCTTGTAATGCTGAGCGCCGGAAATTACATCATCTTCCGGCGCTCAACATTACAAGCCGGCACCGAGACCGAGCTTCTCGGCTTTAAAAAAAAAAAGGGGCTTGGAGCGGCAAAGTTGCCCCACTCGGCTCCATTGTCGGGCCGGCCCTGTATATGATGATTATTTAACCCGCCCCAGTATTTTGCAATTTGCTCAGATATTCTGTTCCCATGGGGTGTTCAGATCTTACTTATTTATTTAGATTTCTGGCTTTGACCTTTTGTTGTAGACTTTGGCTTTCCACATTTGCCTTTTGTTGCTTGTAATTATCTGTCAAATCTGCTGCCTGTTGATTTGGTCATTTTTCCCAGACTGTATTTTAGTAATGTGGCATGCCAGTCCAAATATTCATCCCTGAGGGGGCCATAGTGTCCTGCGCAGTACTCTAATCAATTGCTGTTTGCATTCCTAAAACTATGGATTTAACACCTCCTGACACCTCATCCCGTCATCCCTTTGAAATGGCCTGTCCTTCCCTCTTGCCCCTTCATTTGTCCTGCTGCTCGCGTTCTCCTCTCCGTCTGAATATCCACCGCTCCTCTCCTTCTCTTATCTGTGACTATGTTGTCACCTCTTACCTTTTTCTTATTTCCATATAGCATTGTTATCTGTCACTTATTGCTGATTACAATTATATCAGATAGTGTTGCTTATGCTTGGGTGGAGATAATAGCCATAAGCCGAAAAAGAAAGATGTGTCTGTGATCAAGTCTGGAGAAGAAAGGGGAAAGACAGATGAAGAATATGGACAAGGATGTGGGGGAGTAGAAGAAGGATGAAAACCAAATAAAAAATAGTATATTTGATGTATTATTTTTAAAAATCGTATAACGGTTGCATTTTTCTTAAAATATGTACAGTCATAGGCGAATATAAAGAAGTCATTGTTATGTCATGTGAACAAATCATCTGTATCTAATTTTGCTCAATGTCTATCAGGAATCTCATGTGGTTACATTTTTTCTTTGGGTTATTTGTCTTCGAGGACTGACATCACCTCCCTCAATTATTTTTCTTAGAGAAAGAAAAAAATGTCTTCTGTGCTCTTCCTGATAATCCTTTTGTGACTATATCCAAGGAAATAACTGCATTTCTGTAGATTTGTTTGATATAACTACACTTTCTCTCTTACAAGAGATGGCACGCTCTTCTGACAGAACAGAATGTTTATTTTGACTTGTCTTATAAAAATTATAAAAATTTATTGCCACATGTAATACATAGTAATATTCAAGGTCAATGATGAACACTTCTTCCTGTGCCCGGGTTAGAGATGTATTATTATTATGGAAATAAGAATTCATGCTTTGTTAATGATGAATTAACACTTTTGAAGGGTGAGTGTACACTATAATCTTTGTTTTTTGTGAAGGCCTGAAAGTACACAACCAGCCAGGACCAGACTGGGGATGACGAGGTGGCCCTGGCACTTTAAGGCCAGCAGCCTCCTGATGACGTGCAGCCGACGTGTGTGTGTGCATGGCCACACGTTATGTTTGTATGCTCATGTAGTGGATGGCCAGTCATATCCAACTGCGCTTCCAGATGTTATCACCTATTATTCGTCAGGTTGCATGTTGTAATCTCAAAGTGAGCGCATGCGGGTACTGTTCATGTCCGCTCTAAAGAATGGTGCAGGATGTGATTAAAACTCACAGTGAGAAAAAGTGAGATAGAATCAGATTTATAGTAGTAATCGAACCCTCTTGTTTCTTCCAGCACATGGACCAATAAGGTGACTAATAATTGCGCCTGACTGGTGAAGTTCCGAGTAAAAGCATTATATATTTTTTTTTAGAAAAGAGTCAGATCCTCATTTGAATAAATTTGCATATTATTGAAAGAGTATTCTCGGCAAAATAAATATGTGCTGAATGTGTGTCATAAAATGTTGATTTTAGGCTTTTCACAAACCTTGCGTTTCCTGTGGCTGAAATGTCACTTGGTAAAATCTGAAAAGTGGCTCTGTTGTTGGTTTCTGAGACCTATGTTAATGCCCCGAGTAGGTTTGTGTAATTGTGAGATTGGGTTATTCCCCCAAATAGTGACAAATGTCTCAAAAAAATGAAACCTGAAACAATGTATCCACCCGCAGTGTCTCTTGCGTTATTGTGCATACTCCGTTTCATTTTGGCTCTTCATATACAAAATAAATACAATTATCACGGACTCTGCATGTCTCCTCGTAAGATGGACAGGCCTCTACCTCCAGTGTTTACACTGGATCAGGTTTCCCTGTAATTCTTTACATTACTCTGTTCTTTTATTTTCTTTAAAAGTAACGTATGCACTGGGAATCAGCAGGATCCTTTGCACATTTTACCTTTCATCAGTTCTTGGTCTCTGAATATTTGTATATTTTTAAAGGCAAAATCTTCTTACCAGCTGGGAAGGGAATGGAAATGGGAGCTAGGATTCACTAGGGGTGTCGGGAGTAACCAGAAAGGTCGGAATCTTTTCTGTACTTTGTATCGGGGGTTCTTGTGGCTCTGTGCTGCTTTGTATATTGTATGTTGCATGGAAGCACATTGAGGTACCTTTCTTCCTAACTCTCTTCCTGATTGGAAAATGCAAAATTGATTAGATGATGCTAGGTATGCCGCATTTAAACGAAATATATCCAAAACAATTTATTTGCCTAATGAGCAAAAAGCACAAACCTAACCCCGGTCAGCACCATTTTCCGCCCCCTTCGCACTTCTGTCCTTACCGCTGAGCGTGGGATATGATGTCATATGCTGGTGCTCTGAATTTGAAGGTCACACTTTGTCAGGCAGAAGAAACTATGGCGGATGTGTTGACTCAGGCTGTGATGGCCTGAATGAGGCATGGTATAAATGGGTATGAATTGGTTTATTTGTGTTTGTTGGGAAATCTCACTGAGCAGAGGCTGTGACGGTAAAGAAGAAGCAATGATCGCAGGCAGATCCAGGACAAGTGTACCCTCCCGTGGTTGCCCATGTATATAGTCATGTGTGAATTCGGACACAACATAACTAAATGGTGCAGAATCAGAGAACACACATCTTTTTTAACATCTGTTAAAAAGAGGTATTGTTTATTATATTGTGCATATAAACTGATGTTGTCGGTATGCTGCTGTTTTTAAACTGGTCTTTTATTCTTTTAATTTTTTTATTATTACATTTTCAGATATTTATATACATTTCTGCTTTCCCTACATATGTTTTTACTGCAATGGTGAAAAGACAATCTACTGTAACCCTCAATTCACTGAAATAAGCATGGCCTGTGTTCTTTTAGATTAAAATATGAGAATAATATCGCAGAGGGAATTTTTTAATGACTTAGGCACCTGGCGTGAAGGAGTGGGCTCATGAAAAGGTCTGCCGTGGAAGAGATAAGTGAAAGTCATGGAGGAGAATGCTACAGAGAATGAGCACTAAGGACCAAGTGTGATGTAAATCTTGACAGTGATACTTAGATTCCATAATGTTCATCAAGCAGGTAGAAGAGGCTCTGTGCTTAGCTGATAAGATTACTGGAGCTGACAAAATCCACCTGAAGGTTCTATTGATGTCTTCCTAGCCTTTCCTTAAAAACAGTTAATGGTAGGAGCCTTTAACCATTAAAACCAGCATGTGATATTTATCATTAGAATCATACTATACCTTCCCTGGGAAGACGTGAAGCATCTGGAATCTTTAATGCATAGATATAACAAGTTGCATCTGGGCTGTAAGCCCAGTTCGCTACAGATATTGGTCTGGTACTTGCTGATTGTGCTATGTTTAAGATTTAGAAGAGTTCCAAGATTTATTTAACAATTGGCACATATTCCTCCGCATTTTGTCCACCAAACAAAGCGGACAGACACGGGATGATTGTGTGGATGTCTGAGATAAACGTAAGCAATTTATTTAACGTAGAGCCTTTTACTGTCATCAAAGCTAAACAAACTAGTATTCCAGCTTTCCACTGAGTAGAAACAGGTTTTAACAAATAAATGTTGAAGCAGTGTTAAAACATTCTAACAACTGTCACTGTGTGTTTAAAATTCCTGATTATAAAAATGTTACAAATGTTAATACTAATTCTGTATTGTAAAAGGTTATGGGAAAAAAACAGTACTATAATATCTGACAAATGATAACATTGTATATACTTTTATGTGATTTGCAGCATTTACAGTACTTTTTGTGCATAGTGGCACAGTGCATGATAAAAGCATCACAGGGGTAAGTTTAAACGGTGAAAGAATTAACACAGATAATGGAATTTTGCCTAAAACATAGAAAGAGATGAGCAGATTGCCATCTGGTATTGCAGCAGTTGTAGAGACTGTAAGCACTGTTTGGAGAATGAAAGTGGGGAAGTCACACGTCTTCAAGTTATGTGGGAGCTGAGCCAGACCTACCACCGAATACTAAACTACTAAGGGGTGGAAGGTGTTAACTAACCCTACCATGACTTATACTTTTTACCTCTTGGAAAGCCAGGGCGGAGATGGTTGTTGAGTTTGAGGATATCATTTTTATAAAATGTGCCTAGTACAATATAGTCGAATATTAAAATACTCCAGTCTGAATTTTACATTTACAATACTGGGATTAATATGCTCTGGAAAAGTCATACTTTATTTTTAAGATGCATATATGTGCTATACAGTGTATGCAGCTCTGTCTATAACTAGAAACTCATTAGGTGTCTGTGTTTCCAATATAGGTCAGTGAAGGGAGAGCCAACCCGGTCCCTAAGGTCTGGAAAGTGACAAGAGTTTCAGGGTTCCTCTAATATTGTTTTTGGATATATTGTTAATACCTAAAAATATCACTTCTGCATATTCATGGCAGGCCTGTTTGTAATATACTGGATAGGTGCAACCTTCGGAAGACCAGTTGGATGCCTCAGTTTTTTTGCAATTAAGAATAACAATATAAGAAATTCAACTTCACCCAATTTCCCCATGGAACCCTTCTCTCTGAGAGACCCTGCACCATCTTATAAAAAGGGCTGCCTCAGAATCCTTAGACACCGGATGTCCCTGGATCCAGCAAATGAAATATCTGGGTCCAAAGTAAGCCTCACCAAACATGGAGAAAAGTTCTGAGGATGCGCAGCCATAAAAGTGGATCTGATTTTATTAAACAAACCGTAGCAGGTCATCTGATTTTGGAATGTCACCCAACAGTGCATAGACGTAGGCACAGTGATATGTACTGTAAGGTCTGATGCACATCTGAGTTATGCCCTTATATATGAGGGGCCGTTAGGGACATTATTTCAGGTTTTTTTCCCTTGTATATCATATAGTGAAACGCATATATCATATAGTGAAACGCATATATCATATACTGAAACGCATATATCATATACTGAAACGCATATGTGATATACTGAAACGCATATATCATATACTGAAACGCATATATCATATACTGAAACACATATATCATATAGTGAAACGCATGTATCATATACTGAAACTCATATATCATATACTGAAACGCATATATCATATAGTGAAACGTATATATCATATAGTGAAACGTATATATCATATAGTGAAATTTTTCATATATCATATACTGAAAAGTATATATCATATAGTGAAACGCATATATCATATACTGAAATTTTTCATATACCATATAGTGAAACGCATATATCATATACTGAAATTTTTCATATACCATATAGTGAAACAGATAGAGTGAAATTTGTATATATATAGACTGAAAAAAACACTTATATCATATAGTGAAACAGATGGAGTGAAATTTGTTTATATCATATAGTGAAACAGATGGAGTGAAATTTGTATATATATATACTGAAACTGGTCATCAGTCACATGATCATGACCCTGGCAGGTTGACTCCGCCTCCTAGAGCTCATTCTGAGCTTGCTGGTAAGCAGTGTAGGCCTCTCCATTGAACTGGGTAAGTTTTTCTTCCCATTGGTTTTGTACATTTGAGCCCCTTTGTTTAATTTAATCATTTTCTGCATTTTGAATTGTGTATTATATACATTTATGTTAGTATCTGTGAAATGGTTTCACTGTGGTTCAATTAGTTTCATTGCTAATTCTTGTTTAAGATGGCATGATGCTATCATGTGAGTTTTTGGATGGGGGTTCTGGGGTGAGATGGGGACTTGCTTGTTTTGATCTTTTTTGGGGCATGTGGGATTAATGTTGGAAGTAGTGATAATTTTTGGGGTTCATGGGGTTACATGTGGATGTGCTGACTTGACATGGTCTGTTGTGGGATTAGTGGTTTTGGGGAGTGGAGGAGGTGTTATTACTTCAGGTTTTTTAAATTAATTTTGCCATTTCATTATGTTTATCTTTTCATTAAAAAGACAGTGTAATGTAGGTTTTTTTTTTTATTATTTTAAACTGATTGGATTGGTTGGCAAATTCTGTTATTGATGTCATTGCTGGAAATTTGCTGTTATTTAGACCTTCTTGTTGTGTTGTGTTTTTAAAATTTTCTTTTCCTTTTCAGACTCTGTGTAGGACTTGTTTTTGCAGATTTTTGGAATATTTAATACGTTTTTCCAGACACATTGAAGATGATTTCTAAAAGGTATGTGGTGCATTAACCATTCCTTAAATGTACAGAACACAAAACATAGTGACATATAGGGGGTGCATGCACATAGTGAAATATAGTGGTACACTATAAATATAGGGACGCAGGGTGGTGCATAGACAAAAATAAGGACATGGGAGGACATGCAAGCATAGGGACACAGGAGGACACAATATAAATATAAAAACACATGGGGGCACAGAAACATAGGGGCCCACAGACAAACAAAATAAAAACATAGGTACACAGAGTCACACATATATACAGGGAGACACACAAAGACACTCACAGGGACACATAGAGGCCAATACACACAGGGTTACATAAAGGGGTACGCTTGAAAAGTGGTTCATTTGCATATCAAAATACAGGTACCTCATAAACCACATAATTTAGGTAATTTAGGTACACTCTATTCAGGTATACACCATGAAAGTGAATAAAAAAAACTATAAACCTTCGGGGGGAAACAAGAATTAAATAATCACGGAGCTTCAACAGAATACAAAACTAAGCTCCGGGAGGAAGCTTCAGTTGGAAGGAGAGGAGCTGAAAGCTTGTGGTTGTGTACCTCCTCTCTGAGTGTCATGAATTTAATTCACAAATGTAAGGACTCTCTTCATGTGCTGTCACCATATTAGGAAAGAAAAACATGTCAACAAAGATAATAATTGAGACAATGGATAGACCGTGAACATGGTATAATTATATAATTTATATATCATATATTTACAATTTTTAAGCGAATGATACAGTATTATATTTTTTATTACAAAATATAAAATTTACCATAATTGATTAGAACATAATACATTAGAAACTCTTCTCTGGATAGCTGATCTTCTTCTGATTGTTCTTCCAACCAGGTCAATAAACATTAAACTTGAGTTTGTCTTGCATTTAAGCTACCAATTAGATAGACTTCTCCTGCATTTTGGAGTAGTGATGAGAATTTCATATATAAGATTTTGAAGTTCAGAATCAGAAATATTTGATAATCGGGGTCTTCAAAATCCAGTTCTTTGGCTATGATGATACAAAGTCCAACGGCTAATACCAAAACATTTAGAAATTGTTTGCCAATGAAAACCAAGAGTTGAAAAAGCAGAAATATGTTCCCTCTTTATATCATATCTTGGACGTCCCCGCCTGCCAGTCACTACCAAGCGAAGAGCTAAGAAATGTTAGTCTCCAATAGGCGTCCTCCAATGGGATTTGAGCCTGTAAAAAATTAAATGATTGATAAGTTAAACTATACAATTCATCTAGTATAGAAGATAGTTCGGATATCTGAATTGAATTAGAGAGTAAATAATGATGAAGCATAATCTATACATTGTATTAACAG
This sequence comes from Spea bombifrons, assembly GCF_027358695.1. Classification (NCBI taxonomy): domain Eukaryota; kingdom Metazoa; phylum Chordata; class Amphibia; order Anura; family Pelobatidae; genus Spea; species Spea bombifrons. The sequence continues at coordinate 16,019,837 of NC_071091.1, read as the reverse complement.
ATATGCAAGCAAATGCATGAATTAGGAAAAGGTTTCCTCGTGTCTATGACATTACCTGTATTTTGATATGCAAATGAACCACTTTTCAAGCGTACCCCTTTATGTAACCCTGTGTGTATTGGCCTCTATGTGTCCCTGTGAGTGTCTTTGTGTGTCTCCCTGTATATATGTGTGACTCTGTGTACCTATGTTTTTATTTTGTTTGTCTGTGGGCCCCTATGTTTCTGTGCCCCCATGTGTTTTTATATTTATATTGTGTCCTCCTGTGTCCCTATGCTTGCATGTCCTCCCATGTCCTTATTTTTGTCTATGCACCACCCTGCGTCCCTATATTTATAGTGTACCACTATATTTCACTATGTGCATGCACCCCCTATATGTCACTATGTTTTGTGTTCTGTACATTTAAGGAATGGTTAATGCACCACATACCTTTTAGAAATCATCTTCAATGTGTCTGGAAAAACGTATTAAATATTCCAAAAATCTGCAAAAACAAGTCCTACACAGAGTCTGAAAAGGAAAAGAAAATTTTAAAAACACAACACAACAAGAAGGTCTAAATAACAGCAAATTTCCAGCAATGACATCAATAACAGAATTTGCCAACCAATCCAATCAGTTTAAAATAATAAAAAAAAAAAACCTACATTACACTGTCTTTTTAATGAAAAGATAAACATAATGAAATGGCAAAATTAATTTAAAAAACCTGAAGTAATAACACCTCCTCCACTCCCCAAAACCACTAATCCCACAACAGACCATGTCAAGTCAGCACATCCACATGTAACCCCATGAACCCCAAAAATTATCACTACTTCCAACATTAATCCCACATGCCCCAAAAAAGATCAAAACAAGCAAGTCCCCATCTCACCCCAGAACCCCCATCCAAAAACTCACATGATAGCATCATGCCATCTTAAACAAGAATTAGCAATGAAACTAATTGAACCACAGTGAAACCATTTCACAGATACTAACATAAATGTATATAATACACAATTCAAAATGCAGAAAATGATTAAATTAAACAAAGGGGCTCAAATGTACAAACCCAATGGGAAGAAAAACTTACCCAGCTCAATGGAGAGGCCTACACTGCTTACCAGCAAGCTCAGAATGAGCTCTAGGAGGCGGAGTCAACCTGCCAGGGTCATGATCATGTGACTGATGACCAGTTTCAGTCTATATATACAAATTTCACTCCATCTGTTTCACTATATGATATAAACAAATTTCACTCCATCTGTTTCACTATATGATATAAGTGTTTTTTCAGTCTATATATATACAAATTTCACTCCATCTGTTTCACTATATGGTATATGAAAAATTTCAGTATATGATATATGCGTTTCACTATATGATATATGAAAAATTTCAGTATATGATATATGCGTTTCACTATATGATATATACATTTCAGTATATGATATATGAAAAATTTCACTATATGATATATACGTTTCACTATATGATATATACGTTTCACTATATGATATATGCGTTTCAGTATATGATATATGAGTTTCAGTATATGATACATGCGTTTCACTATATGATATATGTGTTTCAGTATATGATATATGCGTAAATTTTCTATTTACATGTTTTATTTTGTATAGATAAATAAATACAGGAACACGGAAGATGAGCCAACACATTTCTTGTAGTCCACTTCACTGGGCGCTAAATCCCCTGTCCCTAGTGAAAAATAAAAAAAAACAACTGTACATCTGTTAGGAGCTTAAAGCAAACGGCTATTTGGCCAACATCTAGAATACTGTGTGCTTATACATAGCATTAATATTCACATTTTACAGTAAAATATATTACAGCAGGAGATCTAATATCCACACATGGAAATGAAACCAAATACATACAGTATAGTTTTATATACACACTGTGTGTATATATATATATATATATATATATATATACTGTATATATAAACATATATATAACATTGCATATATATATGTACATATTGTATTTCTTAATTAAAAAATAAATAAAAATAAAATGCATCACATTGGTTCCAGAAGATCCTGGAATGTTTGTAAACATTTATTGAGCAATTCCACCCAAAATATATAACCTGATATTTAGACATCTACTCTAGACATAAAGTCATAGTATCATCATTCTATTTGGCAAGTACGGAAAATTCACAAAATATTATCTGCTTTAGACTGGCTGGCACACATGTGGGTCTATTCACTAAACTTCAAGTGCTTGCCAGTTGTCCAGCTATCTATCTATCTATCTATGTATCTATCTATCTATCTATCTATCTATCTATCTATCTATCTATCTATCTATCTATCTATCTATCTATCTATATATATACACACACATATATATATATATATATATATATATATATATATATATATATATATATATATATATATCTAAAATAGAATAGAAACAAGATTTTTAATGTGAACATAACAATAGCCACTTGGCCATCTCACCAGGGACCAATGACTCTATTGTCTAATTCACCTCCTTATTGCCCCACGGGGCATCTCTTACTCATAAACTAATGCACATCCCCAGGATTTGACTGGGAATCTTCCCAAGACCAGCAACGGAGAAGGAAGACCGGGTTAGGTCTGCAACAAATAATAAAGAAAGTGAAGAAAGAAATAATAAATAAAGCGAATATTTGAGATATATATTGGTTTCCGGCATTTTCCTGATTCCGTGAACTCTCTTTCATAGAGGATAACAGAATACAGGGGTGTCGGTTGGCCTTCATTTCTGGAGATAGCTACATACCGATCCATAGTTACAGCTCTGCTTTATCAGTCCGCGCATGGGAAAGATCTTTCTTCAGCTTGGTCTATTGAAACAATATTTAAATAGTTTTAATCCTTGTAGACTGTGTCCAGAGATAAAAAGCATTATTAGGCTACTCCAACATTATTTGGAGCTTTAAGGTTTGTAAGTGATAAGGATATAGGACAAGAGGATTATAAAGTAATTTAAGATAACTACGCAGGCCTTGAACGGTTTATTACTCAGAGACAGAGAATGTGTGTGTGTGTGAGCGAGACTGAAACTATATTAACCCAGAATATTTTCCCTCATTCAACGAAAACCAAATCAACTAATTAAGTACAGTAGATATGAGGCATGGAAATGTTATTAAGTAGACGGCTTTAAGACTTATAATTAAGTGGGAAGCGTTTTGAACATCTAAGTTGGCTGCATCAACCAGTTTTCTCCTGGTATGTCACTAAAGTTCAACTTTAAAAATAGCTGTAAAGTATTGGAACTTCATTACGACGCTGCAGAAATTCACAATTTTAACATAGTTTAACCTTTTTTATTAATAGTTCATGTGTTCAGAGTGAGAACGCTAACCTCCACTTCTGAGATAAAGTTATAATATGTCACTTTCTAATTTCTATGGCTTTTTGGAAGAATTTAAAACTTTAGAATATTGGAACAGTTGCATGTTCCCTACTAGGGGGCTGTATATATATAATTTCCTGTTTTACTAAAAGGTGTTACTGAAATTATGCCATGAGTCTATATAAAATGAATCGCACTACCAACATATATATATATATCTATATATATATATATATATATAGATATATATATATACATATATATATACAGGAATTTAAGAATGCGTGGAATGTACATGAAAATCTCATGAATAAATAAGTAAAAAAAAGTGGCCAAGCTGTTACTTAGCAATTAAGATTTAGGTCTAAATACAAATGCAGGCATGGAAAAATATCAGTATTTATTGAAGGCTGGCTCAACCATCCAAGAAGAGAGGTGGAGTTGGCCAAAGAGACTCTGAAGGTCTCTAAAGGGGCAATCTGGCCCTTCTCCTAGAGAAAACTTCAGAGCCCAGCATATTCCATTGAAATACATCCAGCTATTTCAAAAGTTTTCAACTTCCAGTAATTTATGCAACTTTTGAAGAATGGTAAATTCACATAGCACTCCCACTTTCGACTTATTTGAGACACTTTTAAAAGATTTGAGTATTCCATAAGAGCACTGTGAATGTATTTCTTGGGGCATGTCTAACAAGTAGGGCATCACCTAATAATTTGGATTTACAGAGGACGGTGCTCAATTAAGCCTGCAATCTAGAAGATATTAACTGCAACTATGTCAGGATACAAAATAAAACTTGGTCAACACGCGCTGTTACATGTATTGTTAAATGAGGTTCATCAGGAACATATACGACAGAAGGACGTTACCGACAAGCAATCGGGGACATTTCACTGTATACAATATTTATAAACTGGAAGAGGTTATTCCATGAAATTCCATGAGGTTATTATATGAAAAAATGTAAATGCTGTTTTGCATTATGGTTTTTATTTCCACTTTTACTAAACTATTTCTCTATTGTATGGTTTGGAGAGCAGCGCTATGGTCGATGTTTTGTCTCTTAAATTCTAACAGTTGAAGAGGTTGATCTTGATTGATATTTGTCTTTTTCACATTCACAGACTATGTAACTATGTAACATTTAGTATTATTGATGAACTAATAGCTTACATTTTTCGGGAATCTTTCCACCATAGGAATTTCCACGGCACTGTAAATCCCTCTCTAAATTGGAAAAATAATTCAAAGCGCAGGGGCTTTTTGTGAAGTGGAATCGTGTGGCTAAAATGTTTGCTGCTGTTAACAGCAAATCATCCAAACCATTCCTATACTTATGTTACAAAATGTGTAGCTTTGAAGCACGCTTTCCGGAGGCCAAGAAAACATATTATTAATGTTTTGCGACTTTCCGACTGTTGCCTAGGAAATATAACACTTCTGTTAGTAAAGTTGGAAACTTTCTTTCCCTTTGCTATACATATTACGTTCCTATCACATCACTAAAATATGTATGGATTGGATACGATATTACCATTTTAGGACGGATCTGTCATTTTCCCAAATCCTACATTTTCTGGCTCAGTACACTTAATAAACGCAAGTAATGCACTTTAACCCCTTAATGACAAAGCCCATACATGTACGGGCTCAAAATGCATTGTTTTCAATGGGTTTAGGGACCGCCCATTGTCCTTAAGGGGTTAAAAAATGACAAAACTCACCTTTCATGTATACCATTTGAATTCCCAATCTAATTTCCCGTTTTCAGAGTCTGTATGGTAAATCCCCTACAAAAAGTTATCTTTTTACCCTTTCTTGAAGGGAAACTCCTACCATTTTTATCACTAGCATTACATTAAAATATGTTTTCATAAATATTTTCCTTTTCTATATATTTCCTTTCTGACGCCTTTTGGGTTGACAGGCTTAGCTTCTAAATCTGGCTTGGGGAAGGAGAAATTAAAGAAAGTAAAAGTACAGTGAAATATGTTAGAAATGTGTGTGTAAATCTGTTTTCACTTTGGGCTATTCTCATATTTACTAAATTTTGTTTCCAAGTACCGAACTAAAATATAGACAACGATCATTTTGGGACGACTTGGTTGAAAAAAAGTTATTTTATGTTTGAACACATGGAAGTGATTATTAATGTGAAAGACAAAACTGCATTGGCTTCTACGTTTGGAAATGCTGGCTGTTTTGAGGTCACTTAAAATGAAAGTAGCCCATATTTCATTTTAGTGAATGCTTTGAAAGAAAATTGTCTGTTGACATTGCCTAAGTTGAAAATAATATGCACGCTAAATTGCGGATTTATTCAATGTTATAAAAAAAATGGAATACCTTTATCTGCGGACAATTTCATATTTACTGAATGTAGAGATCAAAATAACTCAATCCTGTGGAAAGTATTTATGTATAAAACATACATGGCAATAATCTTAGGTAATTTAATGAGTACTGTAAAAAAAAAAAAGCAGAAATTTACTATGGCAAACACTGTTTAACCCCTTGATGGACTTATCGTGGGCACTTAAAGAACCATTGCTTGACTATACATTAAACCCCTGAAGGCCAGTCCAGACATGTCTCCATTAATCTATTGCACTTTGATGTGTTGTATACATAATGGATAATGGACAACCTTAAGGTGGATCATATACTGGATTTTTTCTTCAATGGTCTACTCTACATTGTTGCGTTATGAAAAATCTCTAAATGGATCTCTACCCATATTGGACTTTTTTATATACTAGCACTCACAATTATTACTTTTTGCATGTTTCTATCGTATCAAATGAAAAACCTATCTTATCGGAAAAAATGATGTATAATTTGTGTGAGTACATCAAATATAGAAAAGGGGAGCCTGGATTAAACCAACATATGGGACAAATGGCGATAAACGTATGGTATGTAGGGTACTAAAAAAACTTGGTATGGAAAGGGTTTAAATTAGTTGGATGATCTGAAACAGTTAAATGTGACAAATAAGCAAAAAAAAAAAAAGAAATCAGGAAGGAGCACAGCTTTTTCACATCACTGTATTTAAAAAATACTATTAAGTCTAGGTTTGCAAATATTGGGGTAAATACAGAAACAGCACATAATACGTTCTTTGTATCTAATTAGAGTTGGCACCGAAATACAAAGCGTGTCCATGACACTCATGTCAGTAACACATGCTTTTTATAGCAAAAGCGAGATACTACTGTTCTAAATGCTGTCAGAAATATGTCCGCGCTAGCTTTATACAGCCGTGCCTGTCAGCACTCACTGCACCCGATCTTACCATCTTTTGACACAGTCCGCACAATGAGTCGTGTAAAACTAGGTCATTTCTCAATGTTATTTTCAGTGGTCACATTATCACGATTACATCAATATAATAAATACATTGTCTGGCGCTGCTAATAGAAATAGCACATATTTTATAAAAAAAATAACAGCATTTCATTTATTATTTGTGTTCCAGAAAGAGAAGTCAAACAGAGGATGCTAGCTACATGTAATCGCAGAATATCCAGAATATTTGTACAATAACTTTAGTGTATTATGTTTATTAAAGGTGCGGTTCCACCTACTGAATTTAACCCTTTTGGGATTAAATGTGGCATTAGAGACATCTACTTTTTTACTGTTGAGTGCCCTTCCGGGAAATAATTCTTTAATCATTTAAAATTTTGTATTATCCATATTATTGGTGATTTTTGGAACAGCATAAGAGTGGGTAGAAGAAAAATGGCCTTCAAACGTTTGGCAAGAAAATCTACATTCATTTCTTTTTATAAAAAATCAGTCTATTTTTAGCTTTACATTCTATTATTGGGGTAAATTGAGTACTCTCTGCAAGTTTCTAGTGCAGTTATTTTAAAGAACTGATTTCCATATAAACAGCAGAAAGGCCATCTTCTCTCCATAAGCTTCTTAACTACTACATGCCAAACATGATATTTGTCTTAGTGTTATACATGCTTAATTTAAGAGCGACTAATTTAAATCCAATCAGTACAGGGTATGCGGTAGATAAGGTTTTGTTCCCATGTTGTAGTAAAATGTTACTAGTTTCTTGGAACACAATGTGGCAAATCAGTATGTATATTTGTAATTGTTTCAGAAATGATAAATGGTATAAACTACTCCGATATCACAAAAAATCATGAAGTCATTATAAAACCATAAGGAGCGAGCAGATTATAGTAGCTGCTAGATTACGCAGAAATAATAATAATATATTGTATATATGTCACTATACATGACTCTCTCATGAGGGTCTCAGGCCTCATGACCCTCAGCCAGAATGATGAGAACCCCCTTCTAAGGTGTAACACAGGAACGCGGAAAGTTTCATACATGTATTTCATATTGTGGAAATATGTCTTTTAAAAATACATTGTGTTTATATGGTGTGGCACATAACTCCCATCTCATGTGTGTAGTGTCATAGATAGTCCACCTAGAGGGGTCTCAACTAGGAGAGCCCAGGCCTGACAGTGTTACGATTGTGTTGATAATGAAGTTGGTTTACGTTTCACAGAATGTGTGTCCATGTCTGACATCCATATATCTCCAAAGAAATGCCAAAACACAAGCTCAGACAAGCTATGGTAATGTACTTTGTGTTTCCATATCAATAGCAAATATAGGTGGTTACCCAAAATGATTGCAAGACAGGAAAAGGAAACATCTACTTTAGTAAGGCACACAAGATGTTCACTCTGCAACAACACTCTTTGATATTCCACAAGGTCATTTAAGTTTTCTCTGTGTAAATGTGCTGGGTTTACAACTGTCCAAAAAAGTTTAGTAGCCGTTATAAGTCCGACATCAGAAGCTTTTATGATACACACCAGGATACTACTCTGAATATGTTTTGTTCTTCCCTACATCCTGAACCCTTGTAATACTTTGTATTTTACCAATTAATGGCTTTACGTAATTAATACAGGTGCCTGGTGAGAAAATGGTCAATAAGCAACATAGGTTCCTGTGATTCTATGACTACTGCAGAAAAATAAAAGTGTGGCTCACAGGTTATAACACCAGTTATGGAGTGGTTCTGACTCTAGAACATACAACTGCTCTTCTGCCCAGTACCGTATGTTGAGAGTTGCTGTTATACATATGACCACATGGCAGCACACATTAAAGTGGGCACTTTACACGCATTAAAAAACCGACCAGCATGCCAAAAACACGTCTTCTGCGTCATACAAGGAAGACCAGAAAGTGTGCGTGAAACAACAGTGAAGGATTAATGACGTGTGTGAATTGTTCTAATTTACGTTAAAGATAGATTACTAGGTACATATTTGGAGGAATGTGCTACGTATGAACATTCCAATGTGTAAATCTAATCTTATCTATTATTTCATACATGTAAAAGAAATGACAGTTGGCTTTCCAAATCTAATATAACACCACATTCTAATCTTTCATTATCTGTCATAGTACTTAAATGTCAATTATGACACTGGAGTTTACATTCCATAGTGTTGACTGACATAATAAAGAGGAGATTGGAATTTACAGATTATAATGTACAGAAATAAGGGGGGGCGTAAGGCCAACCATGTTGTTATAGGATGTTCTATGTTCTGTGTTTTTCCTGTTTGTCCCTGTATGTCTGTGTCTGCCTACAGCCGAGCTATCCTGACCGACGGAGGTCCTGGTGTTGAGAGAGGGAGTCCAGTGTGCAGAGGGGTACACAGCACTTGGAGTCAAGTACAAAGATAACTGTAAGCCGTAGCTGCAGGATCCATGTTCAGGCCCGGTCTGGTGGTACATGTGAGTAGATCAGGTGATAAGCAGGCTTGGCAAACAGGAACAATGGACAGGGATAGACAAGCACCAAATAAAACATACAGACTAGTTCTGGGACCTGACACTAATGCAACTACCGTATGTGAAGGTTTAGTTTATCATATGGCCATAAGATGTAAGCTTGCCGCCACTTTACGGTACTTTCAGGCAAGTCCTAAGGCTAACCCTAAACTAAAAATACAGAACTAAAACGGGGAAAACATAGCCAAGATGCATAGCTGTAGCATATACAAAGTATTTGTGTGCTTTTTTTCAACTATTTTGCTAGCACATAGTTCTCTTTATTATAAACATGTATTTTTCAAATAGCGTTAAAATATTACATTTCATTATAATTATCATGGACCAAACATTTCCTATACCAGAGGCTAACACTACCCATATGTCCATGATATAGTGATTTATTCATGTGATGTGAGCTTGAACTGATGTGTATGGCATATCCCTAACAAGGAGTATTATTATTTCAAGCTTCAAAACAAAGAATATTTTATTTATTAGAAGCCATCCTTTCACTGGGAATTGGCTATGACAGTCTTGATATAGTCTTTTTCACAATATTAGGAAAAAAATTAAGAGCATTGCATGAATTTAATCTTTATTCAGTAAGAGCCTTAAGGCAAAAATAGTCAAATTCTGCCTAATGATCAGCCAAAAACATTTAATCCCAAATGATGCTCTTTCCCAAAAGAGAGTTATTATTCTTTGCATTGCAAGAAATGTCTTCAAGATCCAGTATAAACTGTGATTATCCTGTTTCTTGAAATGCGCCTATAACATAGAAAAATAACAAGAACTGAATAATTTAACTACGTGTTCCGTATAAACAGAATGAAAAATGTATAAATATATCACACGTCACAGTCTGTTACCATGATAGGTCAGCTTATTGGGATGTTATCATAGATGGGGACTTCACAAATACGCTCATAATATTACATTTCGAACATCAACCTTTCTATATCTTATCAACTGGGTCTCCCAAACAGTTATTTGCTATTTGTTATACTTCTGTACTTTGGGTCTATCATTTCACCCATCTAAGTACCACTCAAACCTTGAGTGAAGCTGCAGATCCAGCCCTTATCCCATCTCGCAAATGACAACTCGGCGCATGCGGAACACTGATTGTAATACGCATGGCTTATTGGCAATACCTTTCATACCGCAGTAAAAGTTGGACTGCTTTTCCCTTGAGAAAAATGCATGACATAACACTTGCCATAGTTGTGGATTTCTACCAAATTCCTGTTTGCGTTTCCGCTATGCTTGTGTAACTGCTGAGAAACGCTTTCTGTTTCAGACATACGTTGCATAGGAATTGCATATTTTTAAGCAAACACATTCATTTCTGTTCCCCTCTTTATTTCTCTTTGCGATTACCCTTCTCTCTACCTTACATAAGTGGCCTTCTGCTCCTTCAGGTTTGATTTACGTGCTTGCATTAACGTTGGCATGTGGATGGCGGTTAATGTCTTTTGGCAATGTATGACCATTTTGAGATCTTACGGAGCATTCTGGTGCCTTTGGCTAGTAGACTAAGTTCCTTGGATTTTAGTGCTTCATGATCTTGGCTTGCTGTTTTGGAGTTTGCTTGTGTTTCCATTGACACTGACCTATTCATGGACTCTGATTTTTGGATTTCTACTTTATGCTTTTGTTTATTTGCTTGATCACCTTAGTTCTAACCATTTTGAAGGGTTTTACGTGTGAAATTAATGTCAGTTTTCCTTCCTGTGCAAAATCTATCAGTAATACAGTGGAATAAAAATTGATGTCATTACCCCCTAAAATTTCAACATTCTTATTTTATAATCCGTTTTACAATAAATGTTGTATATACTAATGGGTTATGTGATTTCAGTGCTAGATGTTCAAAAATGTCCCTTCCCATGCAGTACATGTATATATATATATATATATATATATATATTATATTATATTATATTATATTATATGATATTATATTATATTATTTGCCATTATTATCAGAATGTACTGTCCATTAGAACCACAGCTCAGACTGCACAAATTACAAATAACATTCAGCAAATAGATTTGGTCATGGATCGTATCCAGTATACGTAGGCGGACATAATCTATGGATAGAGTAGACACAAATGAAAAATATTTGTGATATGACGCACACTTTGGCCTGCTTTTCCAAGCCACATGTGTTCCATACAGTAGTTGCACAATATAAATAATCCATTAATCAGCCACATGTTACGTTTTCACATGCGAAAAGAGAAAGAAACCTGCAATTATCCGATTCCAAGTACCTAAAAAACATATAGAAATATATGGCTTTGACTTAACTTACAACATGGCCAAATTTTTCCCACCTAAGGAAATGACTTTGTTATCATAAACATATCATCCATATTATCATACTTATGAATGTGTTATGTTAACTACAGTTGGTTAAATAATTATTGCATTTGAAAGCAAGACACGTCTATGAGGTTTCAACTATTATTATTACCTTTTATTTATTAAGTGCCAACAAATGACGCAGGGCTGTACAATTTAATGTGGGCAGGTAACACATACATAACAAATATACGTTAATAGATACAGATATATATCAGTTGAGTTGAGAACCCTGCCCATGAGCAGTCATCGCGAGCGGTCCTCTAGCCTTATGGTACATCATACAAAGTTCCTGGCAGGAATGGAGGGCTTATGAGGATGTAGGAATAGAATGGGTAACTGAGATAAATGGAGGGATGGAAAGAGGGAGTACTAACAGTAATTAAGGATAAACTGTTTCAGAATGGAAAAAAGGATGTATTAATAAAATGATCAGAAGGATGGGTAGGTGTGGGGGAGGAGGGGAAGTTAGTGCTTTGAGGATTGCAGAGGGCTTGGGATGTTTCAGGAAAAGCTACAAGAGGGCAAAGAGAGATGAATAAGAGAATGTAGTTTTTAGGTTAGAAAACTTCATTGCTGTAGGAGGCTAGAGGGGGAGGGGATCAAGGCAGAGGAATGTACTTTCCCAAGGTAAACAACATTTGGACAAAAACAAACAATATCCCCAAAATGCATATTCGGTACATATACAGAAAAACATGCATAATTACACAAAATATGTAAGTAAACTTGCTTGCAGATCTAGCAAAGTTCAAATGAGGTTGAATACCTTTTTGATTTTTGCAAGGGCCTCTCTTGCGATGGTGATTTGCAGAAGGCTTGGGATGTATCCATTTACTCCTCCTTGGCAGATAGCTTGGATAGTTGAGGGTTCGTCAGATCATCTCAAGGTGCTCTTGTTTTTTAAGCCCGGATTGGCAGGAAGTTGACAACATTCTTTGTCGCAACTATGATTCGACATCCAGTTTAATTGAGATCCGCAGGTCCCTGTTGACTCAGCTTTGACCTCATCAATACCGCATTTCTGCTACCCCTAGTCACATGTGCTTAAAAATATTATTTTATCATATTCTGCAGAGCTATTCAATGGGTAAACAGGACATGGTATCACATAACAATTTAGACTTACAAAAAGAAAAGCTAAAGAGGGCCCTGCTCAAACAAGCTTACCATCTAAAAATGTATTACTATTTTTGCATACTTTATGGGGTTTTTTTCTATTTTGAACCCTATTCATATAGTTTTTTTGTTTTATTATTTTGGTACTATTTTACAAATTCCAGCCTTATGCTTTCTTCCACCATATAGTTGCAAAAGACTTCATAACTAATCCCTCATCTGTCCCAAGATTGCCTCTTTTTTCTTATCCAAGGGATATCATCTTCCATCTAAGAGAACGTAACAGAGAGGTATAACATTCAGAATCGGGCTGAAAATCATTTGGGATGGTAATAGGGCCATCTTAAGTAGGTAAGTTAAAAATAAGTACTTATGGGAGTGTTCTGCACAGTTTCAACCACAATGTAAGCGAACCTATGAAACGTGCCAACAGAAACACTGACATAGGTCTCCACTAAAACAACTGCAAGACATCAAAGGATCGTTTAGAAACAGGTCTGTTTGCTTTGTTTGACTTCTTTTGTTTTACTTGGAAGTGTTTGACATTTTAACCAAATTTATACCTTAATAGGAGAATGAAACCTTTGGAAAACATTGACTGTTTTTTTTTTGGGGGGGGGTTCAGCCACATTTATGTTTTAACCCTCAGTGTACCAATCAGGCCATTGTTGTTAAAATTCTGTATTGAATAAATTGGAATAATAAAAGATAAACTAATTACAAGTGTTAACAAAAATAAAGATAACGTGTCTGGATTTGCCATCTGTTCTGAAAGGTACCACACTATTTTATTCTTTGCACAAATTCACATTATTAAATGTGAAAAAGAATAATAAATCTCACTCTGCTGCATTGTGCCATGTGTTTATCAGGTTAACATAATTTATTTAAGTTCTTGGCTGAATTTACTTAATTCCAAATTAATTGTAAATTAAATTAATGTATTATAAAAAGGTTAGCTTGGCGTTTATTGGAGAAATTAATAACCCGTGTTTCTTCTATTGTCAGAAGCCTTATTTAACCTTCTTTGAGAGCTTAGATGTACAAGGGCCTGGGGTAATGCCTCCATGGACATGTAATGTAAGCCACCCTCATTGATAGGCAAACAGTGACCAAAAGTGGCTAGAAAAGTAGAAATTAAGTTAAATTAAGGAAAAACAGGGGCAGAAAAACAAAGTAGCTGTAGACTACTACCCATTCCTACTTTCTTCTCCCAACAAAGGTGAAATGCCAACTAAGGATTTAGGGTAAATATTTTTTCTAGATTCAAAGACTCTGCCCAGTTTGCTCCTCAGAAGAAATCTAGAGAAATGTCCACTTCTACCCTAAAGTAAACAGGAAGACAAATTTGTTCTTCTAGTACAAAATGTATTTTCCTTCTCCTTAAGCTACTCTTCAAATGCAATGGCTGAGAGCTATGACATCTACCAAGTTACGCATAGCAGCTGAGATATATTTCTAGACAGAGGCTTCTTTATTCCATTGACGCATCTTCTCCCTTGTCCTCCTTCAGACATTTTACACTGTGAAAATCATGTAAATATATAAAAAATAGTTGGCTCCAGTAATGTGTCAAAAAAAACCCTGAATCCTTGAACAATATAATTTTCTCATTTTGTCCCTGATTTTTATGTTTAAAAAAAACCCAATAAAAAACAATCTACAACGTAAAGAAACTATTTGAAGAAACAAACAGCAGGATTTAATATTTTAAAATTAAACCAGTACTTTTGCTGATTAGCTCCCCTTATTACAAGATCAACTAGTATCTATAATGCGTTGTTATCTGTTTTATTAATATTAAAAGAAATGAGCTCTGTGTAGCAATGCAGGCAGTTTTGCGAGAGCAGAGACATTTTCCCCCTTCTTATTAAGTAAAGTGGACACCCATGGGGACACAGCACGTTATGTATTTCTGTATAAAGCTACATTATTACTCTAATAAGGGTGATTATAGAAGGCTTTAACTGTACTAGGGAGCCAAGATAAAACAGCTTCCACAGTACAACAATAAGCACTTTGTGTTGCGATAGTCATATGTCCTACACTGGAAATAAATCAGAATGTACACTGTAGGCAATTAGGCAACCACAAAGAGCTGTACGTATATATATATATAATCTAACATTAAATCTGCATTATTTATATATCGTCTCGAATTTCTGTGGATAGTCCATATATTCATATATGTCCTGTTTTTTTAGTTGTCCTGGCAAAAAATCCTTTTTCTTTGGACTAACAGCTTAGCATGCACAGTGGCCGGACATTGTGACAATGGACCAAATTGTAATTGCGTATGGACACAGACAACATCGTTGACCTATACTGCTTTAAAGATAAATGGCTTCATATGCATATCTTCAAGTTTCATGCGAATTATTTGTATTGACTCAATAATTCATCTTCGGGAAAATATGGGCAGGAAAAAAATAGAGAAAATAATTTAATGGCACAAGTTGGACTGTACTGTCACAAGATCCCAAAAAGTATGTGTTCCAAAGTGGATGCTATGGGTGTTTATAGTATAATAATGCAAACCACTAAAACAGTAGCACATTTAAAGCGATGATACAAATGCTTTGTTCTCATCTATGTATTAAAATTCTTTTACAAAATGTTTTACTTTTTTTTTATTGTTAATTTTGGGAGCTGTTTGTTTTACAAACAGTGAGAAATGGTTTAAAAGAATAACGTGTGCATGTATTGAATGTATGTATTGGGCATGTATGAATTTTCGTATTCATCGCAAGGACAAATGTTTCATTCTCTGAAACTATTTAAAATCAATGTTAAAACATTTTTCCCCATTGTCACTGTGCCCAGGAGCTTAGAACAACTAGCAAAACTCTCACGGGTAACAATGCAAGCCTTTCTCTTGAATCTTTGATTATTGTTATAAGAGTCCACTAGAAATAACCATGATGAAAACAAAATCAGGTAATTTCCAGAAGTCCAAGGTAAACTATTATACCATAAATCAAACCTGCTGTTAAGCTGATGAAATACCATAATTTGTGCCCCGCATGTAATAAAGAGCTTTGTTTTAATCACACTGTTTAGGAAAGAATGTTTCTTTAGAGAATCAAATGAAAATAGGGGCTTTCGGGGGCCAGTGTGTCTACAACCACGGGGTCATGTAATGCAAGTAACACTGCTAAGCAGGTGGGTCAGGTTCCCGGCTCTCTCAGCCGGCTGTTGTATCACCCTGATGGTGGCCTTGAGGTCTGGTAGAGTAGTCCAAATGTGGTTGAATACCTTTCTATCTTTAAAGTAACTTCAGGTCAGATGGTGGCTTGCTGATGGCTTGGCGTGACAGGACAGTCTTCTTTCTTTCAACTTGAGGTACGATGAGAGAGAGATATTATGTTAATATAATTTATAAATAGGTGACAATATCTGGCTTGTCATAGACACATTTTGGATAGTGTTAATTCCAAACCATGTTTGTCCCATTGTACTGGATCTACTGAGATCCAAGCAGGAGTCAGTGTAAAATGTTGCTTGGTTACTTATATCCTCCAAGCTATAATCCCCCAAGCTGCCTCCTGACATTCGGGGAACCTGTTCAGTCAAACCCTGGGTTGTATAACCACCGAATGTTTACCTATCTTAGGGCTAAACCCAGTCTGTGCCTTTAATAGTTCCTATAGAACATAGTGTATAGTGAAAAGGGCCAAGTTTCCTTAACTCCCCTGATATATTTCTCTCCCCTCCTTTCCTCTTAACACCCCTGAATATTTCTCTCCCCTCCTTTCCTCTAACTGTATTTTCAATTTAATATATTCCATTTTGCCCAAACTATGTTCTTGCTTTTTTGGCCAGATCCGTGTCCCTTAAAGAAAAGCTTCGTGCCCTAGGGAATGAAATGATCCAGGCCCTGAATGTTCTGAGTAACTCTGGTTACATTAGCAATGGATTTTATAGTCTAACTTGTTTCACAATTGGGATTCCGTGACAGGTTTGTTAATGACAAGGCATTTCCAATGTTCAATTAAATAAAGCACCTGCTTAGACAAAATAGCTTTTTAGGAAATGTGTTAGCAATTTTAAAGGGAGGGTAGATCTTAATTAAATTTATGGAGTCCTTTGCCATTGTTGGCTATAATTTATTAATTTTGGGTTTAGCCTACAATAGCATGCCAATGTGATGTCACAAACGTATATTAAACTATACATCATTGATTCTGGTGAACGTCTGGGTATAGTCAATGACAATGATTCATACTAAATTTATTATACATATTTTTTTCATATTATTTAAGATTATTTTAATCAAAAGGCACAGAATATTCAAAAGTGAAATACAGGCTTTAAGGACATTCACTTTAAGGACAATCGGGAGTAAGGATACAGTTGCAGCACAACCATTGCCCTGTTTATGTACTCCCGCTTCACAAAAATGGACACATAAAAGCATGACGCCGGCACCCCAGCTTTCGAGCGTCTTTTGTGTCTTGAACGTCTTTTGTTGGTTTCCTTTTTTTTGTGGTGGAAATAACCTGAAAATTGCAGTACATGCAATCAAGTGAAAAAAAGTTCATGGATCACTGTAAGTGTGTGTTTTTGTTTTACATACATACTCTGGACCCTATTGTGTACATTCATGCGGGGTATGCTTGTTTGCTTTTATATAAATAGTGTTCACAAATGGGGTTAATTAATGATCAAGCAACTTTCCAATTCTTAATACAGATTTTTTTCACTTCTTACTTTTTATATTGCCAAAATGTTCGGTTTTACTTATAGAGTCAAATGTTTTTACTTTTTTGGAAACCATTGGAGTTAAATTGGATGAATCAGGCTATGTAAATAGTATTATTATTATATATTATATATATATTATATAAATTTCTTTTTTCGATTCCTTTTTCTATATGTTGATGGTGCTCCCAGAATCTTTGCAAACACGTGGCATACTAACAGCTGTTCTACATAAATAGAATGGATAGTTCAAAGTAAACTGTCAATTTTTAATAATAATTAAAAATCAAAACTTTTTTATTTTTAATTTTTTTTTCCCCCTGATGCTACCCACACGCTTTTTTGTAATTGACCATGGTCAGCATTGTATACACTCTAATCTCACAGGCATTCATATTTACACTGGTACATAAATCAACATTTTTGGTTGATTTAAAAGTGTTAATTTAAAAGACAGATTCTCTAGTGAAAGCCAAGAAAACATGAGATTTACTATATAAGACATGTTACAAAAATGATTAGGGCTTTCATTCTTTTTAACATAATGCTTATATTAAGGGATTTGCAAAACATATGAGATTTCTCAAACAATAGGACAATCATTGCAAATACATTTTCCACATTCATTTGTATTGGAACTTTTTTCATGACCTTAAAACCAAAGACCTGCAAAATGATGCAAAAAACTGTGATGTTAACGCAATAGTATTCTTATTTTATACAACAACAGTAACATTTTCTTTCCATTTCGATGATCCCTAATGATTTGTAGGAACAAATAAAAAATATGCATTTTTAAAAAATTTGGCAAAGTATGCAATACATTCAAAAGTACTTGGGGGTTTTGTGAGTAAATTATGCTGGGAACAGAAAAAGTATTTTTGAGCTTTACAAATTTTTTCATACACATACATTTTTATTAATTCCATGGAATTTTTCATACAGCAAATCACCCAGAAACAAAGGATGAACATGCATATGTAATCATTTTGTTCTACAAAATCCTAATGCTTCAGAGGTTAAATAAAGTACTAATCTGGCTGCTCCCTTACATTGAAGCTACCAATAAAACTATGGGATTTAATTCGAAAGAGGCAATACCTTTGTAGAAAAGAAAAAACAAAGCAAGAAATCAGCACAGTTTGGCGAGTCCTATATTATTATTCATGGCTATATTGGTTACCAATTACTTAAATGAGACTGCACTGCATTTTAACCCAAATGAGACTCTCAAGAAGTGTAAAGCTTCATCAGTGGACACCATTAATATGGTACCCGTGTGGCAGAAGGGGCCGCTCAACCCTACGGTTTGGTCAAACCCTACAAACAGTCATAGCATAGAAAATATTTTAGTAAAAGGAGGAGTGCACAACCAAAAAAGCATTAATAGAAAGCTGAAGGATCACCAGAAAAAGAATGTTATTATCTGCAATCCAAATATTTGACATCTGACACATAATTAGAAAATGTCTTTCAATGGTATGTAATCAGTATAGATTTACATTCCTGGGTCTTCTAAAATTATATATATGGCAAGTAGTTATTCTGGAGATGTAGCATTTGATATTTTGGTTTCTGCGATACTAGATTTTTAAATCAAGCATATATCATTAAATTTGTTTCCCGCAGAATACTACTGCCGCAATTAGTTGAGACGGTTATTTTGTAAAGTATTCCATTGTCAGGTTTAATAGCTCTAACATCAACATGGACAGTATCGGCTTATTACAGTGAAATTGAACAGACGAAAAAAACATGAAGAAAATAGTTTAAAGAGGGCATTATGGATAATGGTGCAAGAAGATGGAATATGGCTACAGACCAAAGGAGTGGACTAATGCCAGGGCATTTAAATCACACCGCATGTTGAGCAACTGCATGCTTTCTGCAATTACAAAAATAGGACCAAGCTCAATGGCCCAGCGCTCTGCTTGTGGTCAGCCCATGTCTTGTAGGGAGTCACCTCTGAGCAGAAGAAGTAAGGGAACTTATTGATATGGTGGACATAAGACCATTACAAGCACAGGCCACATGTTATTAAGCTAACAATGTGATACAATATGGTAAATGTTTGGTATCGTTAGTATGGGTAACCACCAAGCTGACTCATCTGGAGGGAACAGTGTATTTGTTTCATATTTAGAAATATGACTTTTGTATAGTTGCGCAGTTCAATTGCCAAAAACACTCAAGGCGTTCGGAAAATGGTTAAATTTGAAGAATCAGCTTAAAGCCGACTCCGTCACACAATTTGACCATGTAGAGACTGACTTATTTTCTGATAAATGCATGGGAATTCCAGTTAAAACACAGCGCTTTGTGGCATAAAATGAAGTCACTGGGTAAAGGCTTTATACTGGCCAACTGTGGCTTAAGTAGTCCAAAGGATTGGATATTTATAACATATGAATATATTCAGGGTGAAACCAATAGCAAATGTATTTGAAGAGGGAGAATTATAACGTATCGGACACAAGCTGACAATTTTTCAGGCATGTGATGTTAAAAATGTTGACAATTTGAAAACATTAATCTGGCTGAATCATTTATAATTTTGATGTTTTTGGTGCTATTACAGCTACCCTGTGCCAGACTCGCATATTGTTTCAGAAGGCATATAGGGAGCAGATATGTTGCTTGGCTACAGATCCTGTAGATGTTGGATGAAGATCAAATATCAGCAAGGAGCGTTTCTGACGGACTGACAACTATCACCAGCGTTCTCTGGTTTGTTTAATTTAGCAATTTATTATGCATTGTATTATTACTATTATTATTATATACAAAAATCTTTCCTACTATTATTATTATTATTATTATTATATTATACCAATACTGTCTCATTAATGGACCTTTTTAAGGCAAATATTTGTGATATTTTTGATATGCCAGGTAACGTTGTATTTTATATATTAGCCAGTGTTGCTTGTAACATCTCCTAAAACTGATTGTGAAAATGGAAGTATTGGTGTTACATAGAGTCTCATATTTAGTCTCTGGAGCCCTTACCTCTCTGAATAGTCAGATTATGGCCCCAACAAATGGAATGTTGAAATGGCAAGCAGGGCAGTTTAAAGATATTAGAGAACAACGAGGGGAAATTAAAATAGAGGCGTTTGTAGAATTAGCTAATGTGAAACAAAACAAGAAATTAATGAGAGAAAAATTAAATGAAATTAAATAAAACATATTTGGACATGATCCATCTCACATCTTGAAAACTGTATAATGCCTTTAAACATGACTCCAGTGGATTTAAATATGTTTACCACGTGTGATATCCCCATAACATTTCTAATGTTAAAATGTGACGGATGTGGACATCTTATTAGGACAATCAATAATAAAACAAAAAACAATCAATGTCCATAATACTAACACCGGTATTATTGTACATTTTATTATAGAATGTTATCATTTTGCTTTAATTCCATGCTTATTTGCTAAAAAAAAAAGCCTTGTGAAAAAATAAACTCTCTAAATTCCTACTTTTCTAGGGTCACCATCTTCAAAGCTGCCCCTTCTAGCTTTTAAAACGCCACCAGCCTTTGCATATCCACCACAGCACCCAGAAACCCCCAGCAGAGATGAGCACAACGACTGCTCCACTGGTGTTGGAAGGGCTTTGATCTGCTAACATATTGGAAATGACTTACAGGTAAGCCATCTGCTAGCAGAGGAACAAAAATAGATTACATCATTCTGTGTTAGGAAGGTTCTGTAAATCCTGAACATCACAGATTTTAATAATTCTGCATTAACACGGCTAATGGGATTAGGCACACGCTTCCTTAAAACCCAATTTACAATGTTACTGCAGCCCTCAAAAAGTAAAGCATATCATTCAACCAGCAAGAAGATATGTATTGTAGGCATTGGGAGTTCTTGGGATAAGTTAATAGATGTTAGTGCAGGATGGTCAAACATAGATATTCTTTTCCCAGACTAAAACTCCCACGATCTTCGTGACAGTCAATCATAAAGTAAGCATTTTTTTAGAGTGTAAAGAAACTGTAGTTTGCTCATTCTGGAAATCCATATTTAGCTACCATTGCTGTAGAAGGTAAAAAGTGGTCAACCAACTTCAGATAAAAATTCTTCCATAAGCAATAATTTGAGAACACAAAACAGGCCCCAGATTCATGTTGGAAGCAGGAGTAGATTGCAGCACGATTTGTGGTACAATTTTAGCTAAGGACCCCGCTAAGCAATTAGCATGGACACTTTACACCTGCCTAGATAGAATAACACTTTCAAGGTAGGTAGAAATACAACCTTGGGTAAAGTTGGAAATATGGAGTAATCACCTTGCAATGTTCCTCTCAAATGGAGGACTTCTTGGCGCTGGGATATAATGAGTTATAGGGATTGTCAAGATATGTAAGAGTATATGTAAAAACGCATATTGTACCACGTCTGTTTTCACCAGTTCTTTTCATTACAGTTGGCTTACAACTCCCCAGTCCATATGCCGCTTCTTTGGGAACAGAATAAACAGTTAGGGGGAATATCAAATCTTAGCTCTACGAAGGTAATAATTCAGGACGGTAATGGTTATTCTTCGTGATTTGACCTTAAGTCCCGGGGGTTTTACACCAATAGCAGGGTCTCAGTTTCAATGTGCATATTCTCACAACTCCTTTATATGCTACTGATTAATGATATCTGAGCATCACAGCATGTTGCATTTCACTGCTATGTCCCTCTTGAAATTCCTGCTTTAATTCAGAACATATTTTGTTCCTAACGTGCACTGATTTTCTTAAGCACCATTAATTTAGTTTATTAGTAGTATTAGAGGGTTAATATTTCAGAGTGAGCTCTGTGACAGGTCACTTGGCAAGACCGAAAGGAGGCACGATATCGGTATTACGGCCTCCAAGGTTACATTATTTATATATTTGCACCTGTGCATTCTAGTGTATTTCCATTGTAAATCCTAAACAGTCTGTATCAGAACATATAAGAACTGGAGAACACGCTTGATTTATAATGTGCCACTGCAACAGCTTTCATTTTCACAGGAAATGCATAGTGTGATGTTTTATTTTGATTAAATGTTGGAAACAACACTTCCAGCTTTATCTTCTACTGCTTCAGGCCCATTCTTATTCACTGAAGGAAAGCAGCATGTCACCTAAGAATGCTGCCAGGAGTTCTTGTTATTACTATCTATGCTACTGAGCCTGAACTGTTCAGAAAAATCCTTAGGATCGTATAATGCAAGAGCTGCGGGGACTACAGGGACTACGCTACATTTTTAAAGGCCATAAGTGAATGAGGAAAAGGATAACAACAGGCATATCCCGCATTAAGGACCTTTTGTTTCTAAGTAGCCTTAATGAAGACGCAATATTGTTTTGTAAGAGTTTGTAATCTGATGTGAGTGCGCTTATCCCTTTGTGTGTGTTTTTATATATATATATATATATATAGATATACTTTTGCCCACATCCACAACACTTAATCTTGTGACATTTTTTTTCTGCTGGAGAACAATTCATGTCTTTAATAAAAGTACAGAGAGATGAGTGTCTCCGACCCTTGTGTGAACTTCAGCAAAACAGTTTTATCTTGGAATCTTAGTTAATTATGTAGCCATCTAATCTAATTCTAGAAAATGTTTATATTTCTTACGGAAAATGTAAAATTAAAATTTGATTTGTAATCTTGATAATCTTATATATATATAAAAAAAACCTTAACAAAAACTACTAGTGTTCCCACATTGATAATACACATTTTATACTGTATTGTAACAATGTCACGCTATAACTAAACGAGTGAAAAATGACCAGTGATACCCATCAAGGTCATAAATGAACAGCTGCCATGTCCCAACATGTAAGATTCTCAGAAGAGACCACATGGTCAGGTCTCTATTGGGGACTGGCCCTGGCATGGACACACACAGCCGATGCAATGCTCCGAAAAAGTTTGCAGCATAAACTAAACTACTGGACCCCAGGGGCAGTTATTATGCATTAATTTCCTGTAAATAATGAGTTTGTAATCAAATTGTATTTACCTGGGCTCCTCATTAAAATAGAATGTAATCTGTAGTGTGCTATATAAATAAAATCTATGTATAATCGTGGGCTTTTGAATTATATTCCCGTGTAGTGTTGGAGAGGTAGGATATGACAGTCTGTCTATCTAGATTTTATTCTATCTATTATTATTATTTATTGATTAATATAGTGCCATCTTATTCCACAGTGCTGTACAATGGGTAAACCGGACATAACAAGTATTCTTTCGCCTTACGTTCCAATTATCACTGTTTTACTAATTTAGGTTGTGGTACTATATTAGCTCATCTTTGAAAGTGACTTAAGGGTAGGTGGATACAGGTGTACAATGCATAAACAAATAGTGACTAGTAACAAGTGGCTAGAGGTGTTTTGGTTCATTATGTAGATGCGAGTTTTACATTCACTTACTGCCCATCTCCTCCTCATTCCATCTGAAGAAATGACCTCTGGGGACCTGAAAGCTTATTTAACTTTACATTGTTTTCCATGTTGGCCAAATAAAAGGTATCCAATTCAACTAAATCTGCACCTTATACCTCTTCAAAGATGTTCTTAATAACTTGGAGATCTCTACCAGAGTAGTGTCCATGTCTTGTTAACACTGGATTTTCGGTAACTGTGGCTTAAACCAAAGTAGACCGAAAGTAAAAGTTTTCAAAGTGCATTAGGGACATTCAAAAAACAGCTATCTGGGTGGGAAAATCTGAGACATGGTTACAGGAAAATTCAATGTTGATAATTCGAGTGGGTAGAACAATCAGCAGGCCAATGCAGAGGAAGTTTCAACGTTAGGTTTGCAACCCGCCATTGGGACAACAATGGGCAAAGCAATATGAGTCCATAACAGGCTCTTACAACGCACATGAGCCTTCCCTTCACAAATCAGTTTCATTTAGGCTGATGGCAAAATGAAAGGCCCCATCTGTAGCCAACCACTTTGGCTGTGAACAGACCTTTTATTCTACTTACTAGTTTATCTAGGTAAGGATTCTCTAGTTGTGAATTCATCATATGGAATACATGTCATACGACATTTTATTAATAAGTATTATCTAATTTATCATGGCTGGATATAGTTGAGGCTTGACTATCAAATGTAATCAGTTGACATATGTCAGGAAATGATCACTTCAGATTAAAGCTTTGTTTGAATAGATCTATATCACTTTTGACAGCTAACTTTTACCACAGTCACAGCATCATTGTATCGTGAAAATGTTGATGCACCCATATTTGTCATTGTAACAATAAAAAGTAGACAATAAAGAACAGTCCATCAACAATCAGCAATTTAGGAAGCATTCTGAGATGTTTAAATTTGTGAATACATTGTGCTGATGCCCCAGGGTAAGTTGCTTGTTCTGACAAGCAGTCCTGGTATGTGAGGCGCTTACAAAGGAATTAACAAATACTATTAAGAGTTACACCAAACTCTGTGGACAAAATATTGTATCTTTGTTTTTTTATAACAATTAACCAATTTGACATTTAAAGAAAAAACAGATGAATACTGGGATATATGTCAATGCCAAAAAGCTGTTGATTTTGTTTTTTAAATTTTAGCTCTCTCCTGAAATATGATGCAATTTTATGTCAAGTGCCAAATATATTGACAAAACTGAATATTTCCGGTCAAAAGCACTACAGTTGTGTCTCAAATGCAGACTCTAGGGTGCTAAGCAGCCTCAGAAACAAATAATGCATGTATGAGTACTTTTTATGCATTCTTCAACATGCAGCGCAAGAATTGCTTGAAGTAGCCAATCAGTGGCAGAAAAGCGCTTGCTTTGCACATGCAGACAGATAGTCTCTTTAGAACACTGGAACCCTCGCTAAGGCAGTGCTGCGGCCAACGAGTGGTGCAGGTAGCAGAAGATATGTTTGGCTAATCAGATCTCGGGCAAGCTAAGTAGCTGGGGGAGCAAATGATGAGGAATCTGCTGAATCCCTCCATGCATTTCCAAAGTAAGTACATGAATATTTAAAGGGGGCACTCGCTATCATATGCATTAAAGTGCATGTGGGGGCTCTAGTGTCCTTTTAACAAAAAATACATTTATTCACTTTATTTTCCCCTCTGCACTGTCTCTTCTCTGAAGTTGCATGAGTTCATAGAAAATCAAGGAAGGTGTAGCTATGGCTTCTTTGCTAAACTTCTTATCTGTCATCACTTATTTTGTAATCTTTTTATTTGGAGGTACGTTCAGAATTAATACGTATGTATTCTTCAGTCTGTGTTTGTTATCTAGTTATGTGCATATGTTTTACTATTGAATTCCCTTCCTGAAACTAAAAAGAAATAGCTTTGACTAAAAGCTGTCTAAACATTAGATGTACAGCCACCTGATGGAGTCACATGGCTGCATTCTATATTTTTGTATCAATCGCCTACATTTTTTCAGCATGCTATTGTATCTCTATAACAGGGGGCTGCATATAAAATGATTAGGTTGACCGCACAAGTGATATTAGGCATCACTCTTCAAGGCATTTGCCTGGTGTACCTGATGGCCAGTCTGTGTATACAGGGTTTGCCACTCATGGATAGTCTTTCCATCCCCAATGTTTCACCAGAATAATTATTCATATCTTGTGATTATGGATTTCTTGCAATTTTCTTAGCAAATCGATCATTCAATCTTATAAAGATTTTTATATTTTTTTTCTATAAACCATTTTATTTGAAAGACAAAATTAGTTCAAACCTCTTCCATTATATTACAACCAACTTGTTGCGATGAAAATAAAGAAAACATACTCTGAAAGACCAATTTTTCTAAATACTTATCACCCAAATCAGCTGTAGCTTGAATGCACCCAACATTGGTACTTTGCCCAATGTGAATTTCATTATATTTTATGGGGGGTTCAGGATAAGTGTCAGGGGCCTTTAAGGTAACTTCATATTGCACTTGACACTTGAAATGCATCCAGTTTAACCTCAAGGGCACTGAGCATTTCAGTGGATCACATTTCCCGTGCAAAGCATCAGATTAAGCAAAACAATTTCTGAAGGTTAAGAGGCGATCTTTTAAGGAAAGCCACGCTAATTCGGTTTTGGATTTTAGGTTGTGATTTGGATGAACTCAGTAACCACATTCCAGATCAATCAGAGCATTTTCTGCATGGAAATTATGGAAAGGAATTGTAACTAGCAGGATACTCGGAGCGCAAATTACTAAATTATGTTACTGGATTGACATTTAGCCTTATCAGTTGAAACAGATAAAGAATGGAAAAAGTTACAATTCTTGGGCTGTGTTGAATGTAAACAATGTTGCAGGGTAGTGGAGCTGAGATTTCTCAAGGTTCCTTGCATAAGACTTTTATCAACCTTTAACTAGAAGAATTTCTGTAGTTCATCCTCCTTAAAATTATAAAATACTGTGGACAAGTAAGGCGCAAAACATCTTATTAGACGTTTTATTAGATGAGATGAAAACTTTCTCAACAGTTCTGCGCAACATTGTAATTAAAAGCATACCGGCTGAGACAAATATAAATCAAATGGTATATAAAACTGTGTAAAGGATAAAATACAGAGTGTTCCCGTTTGTAAATGTTGTGTTAGGTGTAAAAGGTTCCAAGTTCCGAGAAAAGCACAACCAATCAAAATGTACCCTTTGGCCAGAAAACTGGAACTGTACTTGTCACTACCATCACCACCACAGATAGCTTCTGATCCAGTTTTATTATATATGACTTAGGCGTATTAACCCTCAAAACCACTTAAGCATTAATGTTTGCATCTTCATTAATCCTAAAGCAACGGCAGTTTGGTAGAGTTTAACTCGGCCTACAATTCATAGTTATTCTATATAGTACCTACAGATATATATGCAAGCATTTCTATATACTGGCAGAATAAATGCTATTTGGATCCATGTTACTGGGGGAAGTAATTGTTGTATGCACATGTTCCTAATGTCACTTTTGAGCCCGGCTGAAAAAAATCACTTTAGTTCGAAGCTTCTGTTGTAGTTATGGGCTAACGATGCATAGATCAAAGGTATTTGGTATGACCCCCCCCCCCACACTACATTTATAAGTATGTTGGGTCAAAAACCTGTAAAACATCTCCTTGATGGATATTTTGTGTAATAGTTAATATTACGCAATGTCAGACATACTGAATAGTACGTTGGGCATTTTGATGATATTCTCACAGTCTGAATTGCAACTAATCAGATTAAATCTCAATGATAACTGTTGCCAGGATACAATGGTGTGGAAGTATAATGCTAAAATTATTATTTATATAGCATTTTACGCAAAACTCACCACATCCAATCTCTGAAAAGTATTTCCCAGAATCTATGTAGGTGCCGATCTAGCAAGCTCAAGAAAAAGGAGAAAAATAATCTACTGACCCAAAGCACTTAAGGCCAATTAAGTGAAATAAAGCACATAGAGCTGTATGTAAAGTAGTTTATTTTTCACAATAAAGTATTTCTATCCAGGCAAGTCATAATGTCCTGATGAGAGTAACAGTGAGAGAGAATATTCCATGTGAACAGCCCTGACTTGGAGCTAATTTTGGAAATGACCGTGCTAAAGGCAGAAAATTTTCTGAAATTGGTAACTTTATATCCTTTTTATTTCCATGCCATGTGTGTTTTCATGATGTTACTATGCAAACCATTTTTATTATGTGTCATAAAGAAACACTAAATAGGTGAACGTCTATCTCTTCAATTGCTTTAAAGAAATGTAATTACAGACAGTGTCTTTGAATAATAGCCTTTACAGTAGAGGACTGCATAGGGATACGGGTCCCGCGGGACCCGGCAAAAAACTTGCGGGCGGTTTTTCGGGTGTTGCGTGAGTGGGCAGTCAGGCAATGTACCTGCGGATCCCAGTAATCCCGCAAGGCTGCCTTCGCGTTGCTCACACAGCGCCTCTTCTCTTGTTCCGCCCAGGAACCCAGCAGAGTCACGTGAATTTATGTCACGTCAGATGACTCAGATGACCCTGCTCCGGGACAAGAGAAGAGCAGCTGTGTGCAAGCAACGCAAAGGTAAGGGGGTGGGGGAGTTTGTATGAACCAGTATGTGTGATTGAGGGAATGAATGAGTATCTGCGAATGATTAGTACCTGTGAATGAGGCAATGAATGAGTATATGAATGAGTGAATGAATGTTTGTGAATGATGTTTACGCGAGCAGGGAGATTGGACACATATGTTGCAGGAGTGGGCAGGATTTGACACATATGTTACAGGAGCTGGCGGGAGTGGAACACACACGTTGCGGGAGCGGGCAGTAATGGTCAGAAATTCAGCGACAGCAGGATTGAGAAAACAGTCCCGTTCAGGGCTCTACTTCACAGACTTTGACTTTTAGTTCTATGATACAAAAGACTAGTGTGACTATAACATTTTATAGAATATGTATGACAAGAAGTCTGTAAGGGTCTAATACACATGGGATAACATAACAAGGCTGTAACCGCCACTGCTGAACTATCAACGAAACAAAGTTTATAAAACTATGGTGTTATCTGACCTTCTAAATATATTAAAGGGACACCCCAACCATCTTATTAACTTTAATACCTACGTGCACTCTTATAGTTGTGTGTTCCTACTTGCAAATGCTTGGAGGGATTCAACATATACATTGGTTTCTTTTACCATCCCCAATTACTTGGCTTATAGGGTTGTGTTCAGCTGAACATATCACTTGCTGCTTTCCCCTATGTGCACCCATTGATTTCAATGAGATTGCTTTTCTGTTACTGGTTGGCTGCTACAAGTACTTACAAAATATTTTAACCCCTTAATGACAAATCCCGTACATGTACAGGCTCAAAATGCATTGCTTTCAATGGGTTTTGGGACCGCCCATTGTCCTTAGGGGGTTAATATGCATTCGTTGGTGAGTCTTCATTAGGACATTGTCATTCAGTTGACCATAAAGATTTCTTTGGTATTAGTTTTCCTTTAAAGGAATTTACCGGACATTTATACATTTGTTTCAGCAGCCACAAGTAGTAAGTTGTTTTGATTTCATTTCTCTTCAAATTAATTGTACCATTTACACTAGAAAACATTTGTGCTTCCGAAGATATTCCGAAAATAATCATGAAATTGTCTTTAATTGTCTTAAACATGTATAGCTCAGGTTGTGTCTGCCTCGCTTCCTGGCGATAATACAACTTCACAGATATATCTTCAAAATGACATCTGCACTTCTGAGAGTTTAAAAGAACTCTATAGTTAAACGCAACATAATGACTAATTCAAGGTTTTGGATTTCAAGGATTCCTTGCAGAAACCAAGGTCGAAATGTTTTTTAAAGAGACACTTCTATGAGTTACTTCACTAGACATCTTACCTTTTAAAACAGTTTTTCAGGTCATAAATATTGATTTCTTTATTTTTTTTTTTTACAAAAATCTGTGTGCATAAAGTTCAAATAATATTTTCAGGTCCTAAATGTTGATTTTGAAAAAAAAATCTATACAAAAAACTTTAGATATCTTCTTTTATTACAAGAATGATCAGGACTGTATCCTAGCCAAATGACTTCTCAGAGTGACAAGGGGTAAGGGAACTGGTCACATTTTTATTAAGTAAGAAATCAAACTGTAACAGAGTTCAACCATTGTGCTTGCCAAGAGGCATCAAGTCCTGCAAGCATTACCAACTCCAAACAGAGTTCTTGCATCATGAGATGCTATCAGGAACCCTCTTCCCAAGCCCAAGTAGGCATCTAGTCAATTTATCTAAAATAAAGTGGTACCCTCATGCCCTTATGTTTGACTTGGGTTTGCTTTTTTGGGGGTGTTATTAATGAAAGGGTGGTTTGCGGGTCTTCTGTTTAACAAGTTTCCCAGGTTCATGGTAGCTTGTTCTTTTGTTTTTTTTAAAAAAAAAAAAAATAGAAGCACCTTATAGCTTGTACACATTGTAATCACTTTTGAGATAGTTGGTTAAATGTAAAGGATTATTTTACTCCAAGGATGTGGAAAACTGTG
The DNA here is from genome assembly GCF_027358695.1 of Spea bombifrons. Classification (NCBI taxonomy): domain Eukaryota; kingdom Metazoa; phylum Chordata; class Amphibia; order Anura; family Pelobatidae; genus Spea; species Spea bombifrons. The sequence goes on along the minus strand of NC_071091.1, from coordinate 15,989,433 downwards.
ACAAAGTTAACATAATAATCACTTCCCTGTCCTGGAGAAGTCTCCCACCTCCTCCTTAATCCATCCTTTCAAAGGCTGCCCCCATGGCATATACCTCAAGCTTCTGTGCACAGTTAAGGAAAGATGATGATGTCATATCTCACTGCACTGATCAAGTATACACATACCTCCCAATAGTCCTGGTTTTCAAGGGAGAGTCCTAATTTTCAGGTGCTGTTTTGCTGGCCCTAGTAGCTGCCCTACTGTCCCGCTTCTGCAGTCATGTCTTCTACACCACCAATACCTGGGGCCAGCCCCACCTCTTGTTACACACCCCAACACGGGTCCTAATGTGGACACCTGCAATGGTGAGGTATGGTTTACAGATGAGGACCCCATCATGTGCTTAGAAGGGTATTTGGGGATTAAACAAATATATAAATAATTATAAATGTTCATGACTATATTGGGCACTGGCCTTTGTGAAATACTATTCTTGAGTAGGGTTATACATTTTATGTATTATTTTTTTTCGTGTGTGTACAAAAAGTCAAGTGACCTCTGGTACACCAGTCCCAAGTAGTCCGAAGCCTTTTTCCTCCGAGTCAGTTCTACAAATATTTTTCTAATTTTGGTGGAAATTCAGTGTCTTGTACCATAGGGCTGGATGTGTGTATCTGCCAGTGTCTACCCAGCGCCCTACTACTGCTGCTGCTCTTGCTGCCTTTTCACCTTCCTTACTCTGAGGGATCAACTCAAAATGGTCCAATTTTTGAGAAATTCCGTCTCAGAGCATGCTGCTGGGTGTGTGTATCCATTGCATCATTCTTACTTTATATCATTTTTTCACACCTGCTTAAACTTTTTGCAGAGTATTGTAAATATTGTTTCTTTCACCGTGTGCTCAACCAACTCTTTTTACTACGACATTTTTTTCAGTGGCAAGCTCATTATTTTGTTTAGCTTTTTATTTATTTTTTTCCGGTTTCTTTACTTTAAAGGCAAGGCATTTTAAGGCAAGGTAACTCTTCTGAGTTCATCCGCTGAGAATTAAATCCAGACTCTATTTTAAATATTCTATAAGAAGTAAAATTTTAACATGCTACACATTTGAGAAATGAATCATCTCCATTTATGAGTCTCTTTAGCCTCCTTGAAACAAAAGCAGTTCTACCAGTTTAAGCAGAGCACATATGATTCATTCTACAAGCATTCAAGCAAATACATCGCAGCTAAAATTATGAAAGGGATTTAACTGGGTCACAGGGGAAAGATGGAGAAATGGCAGGGGGCATTGTAAAGATATATATATTTATACTGTATATATGTGTATATGCGTATGTATGTATATATATATATATATATATATATATATATATATATATATATATATATATATATATATGGTAGCAGAGGCATTATTAAACACTAATCTATACACACCAGTCAGAAATCCTAAACTTGTAGTGCTACCACTTTATACATGGACCCCCTGATATTGATCTTGGAGCAGTTTGAGATCTCCCAACGGGCGATGTACTGCTTTACCGCTTTCTAGCCTCACCCACTTACTCAATACTGTTTGGGGCTACCATTGCCTATATATATATGACTGGCTCTACCTACAGAACTGGCTAGGGCCAGACCACTTTTTCAAATTAGGCACCAAAATTGCTTTTTATATACAACCCCAATTATATATGCCCCTTAAATGTAAAGCTTTATTTACTAGCAACAAATACCAGGAGAAGAAAGCTGGGTGATTAACAGATGTAATGCAGATAGGACATTGAGGTGGAATTCTAGCGTAAATATTTTTTGCTTGGCCTATGTTCACAGATAAGATGTTCTTTTGATCCGTTCCGGCGACACAGGAACCCAGTGGAGTCACGTGAATGTACATCACATCACATGACTCTGCTCCGTTCCTGTTCGAGCAACGCAGAGGGAAACAGCCGCCTCTACGGAAGTCTGCGAGCGGCACCAGAAGATCTGCAGTTCAGCAAATGAATGAATATATGTGTGTGTGTGATAGCATGGATCCGTGTGCACAGGGAGGGGGCACAGGGAGACTGAAAGTGGTGTGCATGTACTGGCTGCCTGAGCATGATAGGAGTGTGATTGCTAACATTTGCTAGCAGCTAACATCAATCACATTCATATTATGCCCAGGCAGCCAGTACAATAACTTTATGTAATATATTTTTTAAAATTTCGGGCCCCAAAATTAAGGTGCATCCTATACATGGGAGCGTCTTATACTTGGGGAAATACAGTATATATATATATATATATATATATATATATATATATATATATATATTATTTATTTATTTTATTATTATTATTATTATTATTATTATTTTTATTATATTTTTTTTGTTAAGTAATGATACAAAATGAAAGGAGGAGCAAATCATTGTACTTGTTATTAATGGGTATACTCATGATATAGAGCTGTCATTTTTCGTTAGTTTCTTGTAACAAAAAAAAAATGCCAGATCTGAGAGATCCAGCGGCTCTGCATCAAATGCAGGCAACTCATTAACACTTTTCTGTCATTTAAAAGAAACAGAAGAAAACTCTTCCTAGGAGCTTGGTTAAAAAAAATAAAAAATAAACCGCTAGGTTATATTGTTCATTTAAAATATGTAGTTAATAGTCAAAGCAGGGAACATTGTGATTAACAAGGCAAGGTCAAACAACGGCAGAAGAGGGACTGATTTTTTTTTTTATTCTTACAGATAAAAAATATGAAAGCTTCAAAAGCTAATGAAGACACCTGAAATGATATACACTGGCAGATGCCGTGTACCCTATCGTCTTTTACATATTCACATAATGTCTCTGTGTGGCAGAGTCTGGTACAGTTACAGTTAATTCCCAGAGGTGCTTACTGTTAACAAACACAAACATTAACTTTGAACATTTCCCCATTCTTAGATTCTTCTTAGATCTTTTAGCAGATGCAATATATTTGACCTGTTTTGTGTCACCCAGACATCTTAGCCGTGTGTATTTTCACTCCTTTTTTTCCAACAATTAATTGCTATGCAGTGGAGTTACCAATCTGACCACACTCCAATTAAAATTTAATATCATTCAGATACCCTTTTTATTATTCAGTTATGCACATTTACAGACATTTGGATTGTGCCGGTATTTTAAAAGTGAATGTGGTGTGGCAATTATTCAAATCTTTATTTATGCTCAAAAAATAATTTAACAGCAAACAAATACAAGTGATGATCACGCTGATTAATTATTGCTTTATTTGTGTGTACGCTTTTACAAGATAATAATAGATATTCTCATGTTTTATTGGTTTTTGAGTCTCAGAGTAAAGCAAATGGTAATACAAAATAAATGTCATTATGTGTCACTTCACAGTCTTTATTCAAATTCATCAGATCATCATTTTGAGAAAAATTCATGATTATGAGATTACATTATATACATTTGTGGCTATGGTATTAGAATTTGTATATAGAAACCATTTTCATAAAGTGAAGCTCATTTTTCTTTTTATTTTAACTAGCAGAATAAATTTTTACTTATGTATATATATATATATATATATAGTCTAGGTAGACGACATTGAGGGGACATTGCCAAGGGCAGATTAGAATATCTGGGAACTTTCTGGGTTTGACCCAGAGTCTACAGGTGAAGTCCTACTTCCCTAAGACTTCAGGGTCAGTTGTCTCAATCCTCAATCTCTAAGCACTCCCTGACAAGGATCCACCATTTTCCCACCATAACCCTCGCCCAAGGCTAGCCTCATCCTATGAACAAAGCCACTCTACCAGCCGTATGATCTGCATTGGGGGGGTATGCAGATCAGGTTCACTGGGCCGATTGGCGAGTTCAGCTTGTACCATTTACGTTATAGAGGTCTGTGCTTGTATTATTCCTTCCCAACCATGGGGGTGGCCATGGGTGCTGTCCTGGGTCAGATGTAGATATCAGCTGTTATTTGTTTTGCCAGAATATCTAAATGTGTCTGTGATCAAGGACCACACAAAATCACACCTTGTATGTCTTCTAGATACATTTATTTTTTATATAAAGCTTACATACAGAATCAATAAACAAAGAAAACATGGATTTCTTACAACCCGCATCAAAGATATAAAGTGTCAAGTGCTTATGTTAGCCTACATCTTGTTCTATGAATATCTTGTCACACCCAAAAATGTTAAAGAAGTCAGTTATATAGCCTCGGAATTTTTTTCTCTTGGGTTTTTCACTTAAGGATTTGGAGACACTTTGGGGGGGGGATTGTTGAGGTGTAGTGTTACTTTGTAAAAATGCTTTCTTGCGATTTGCACCACTCAGTTTCCTATCCCCTTGAAACAAAATGGAACTAATTAGTGGTAAATTGAGAAAACCATGAGCTGCTTGACACATAGCAAATTTGTAGAAGAGTCCAACCCTCAGTGAGTTTCTGCAAGTGTTGTGCAAACCATCCCCATGTTATATTCTGCTCTACTATAAGATTAGTAACAAAAAAAACTCTTTTCTCTTCCAGGAGAACAATATTAACCTCCATCAAATGAAATCCTTCTCTACAGTAAGAGCAATAAAGAGCTGGAAATAACTTTAAAGAAAAGTTGTGCCTAGAGATAACTCTATTTCTTCCTAATACAAGCGTACAGATGGGATTTGCAGCGTTGGGAAGTCTTTTTTTTCTTATTTATGTATAATTGACTATTTATTCTGATCATTTCCACAATGAAATGATTGTGTTAACGTGTCACATCACACATTGATGCAGTAGCCTTGCAGTCTACCAGGCACTTGACCCGTGTGTCCAAGGTCAAGCCTGGACCTCTAGCCTGCACTTACGGTTTAGAAGAAACTAAACTTAACTATAGAAAGAGGTCCTCTCTATAAATACGTTTTCACATGGGAGTTCAACCAGCAAAAAGTTTATTTAAGAAATCAGTAGCCGTGTCTGTCTTCAGGCTACTTTATGCCGTCTTTCACCTTTTACTAAGAGAGTAAATATTTTTTCTCTATTTAAGTTACAACAAAACGCTATTACTGAGTATATACAAACAAAAAAGTGAAAATCGGTCTCGATATATATATATATATATACATATTCTTAGAATTATGTGTAACATTGTTTACATATTTGTACAATTTTTAGCTCTTTTTATATATTCTTGCATTTGTTTGACCAGAAATGGTTGGGGTTTATCCAACACTCCTCTAAATTGATTTAAATTGACAATAAATCAGAAGCCACACATCTATCTTCAATTCTTGATAGAGAAATATTTAGTATAAGGTGTTCTATATCTGTAATGGTTAACACAAATGTTAATTACCAGCGTGTGCATTTGGGTGTTCTGTATCCACGGTAAACTTTCTTTGAATCCGTTGTTTTTGTATCTGCCAATATTGTATTTGTATAAAACGATTCAGTCACAAATAATTGGCAAGACTTTTTTACCTTAAGGGGTGTCTCGATCTTCAAAGCGAACTGCATTCAATGTTTCCTTAAATGCGTGCCCATGGGAAAATCCACTGTTGATTAAGACAATGAACAAGGAAACAGGAGGAACCCACGGAATTGAAATCACATGAAACGAGAGATTTTTAAATTAAAAAAAAGCAAAATATGCTTGCATCAAATGGGATTACTAGGTTTCAGAATGGCCTTTATATTAACCTTCACGTTATGTTCCCATAAGGGTTCCGTTTGCATTGATATGGTATACAAAATATCCTTAATGTTTTTCACTTAGGGAACTTATAGTTTGGTTTTAGGTTTTTAAACCTCACAGGGCTCTTCATATTTTCTCTCCGACCAGATGGTTTTAGCAAACAGGAGTCTCAAAAGCTCAAAGGTGCACATATTGTACTGAAAATGTTCCAAAGAAAATAACACATAACATAAAATGAAGAGGGAAAACATTAAGCAAATACTATAAAACATTATACACAATGGCACTAAAAAAAAAAAAAAGATTCATTATATCAGGGCCCAAAAGACCCATAAAAATATGATAGAAAAATCAATATGACCAGACCACAGAGAATAACCATTTAGACCAAAAACATTTCTGATAAACAAAACTTAGTAAATTGCTAATAAAGAGCAATTATAAAGGGGAAAAGCACATCCCTCGATGCTTTTTATACATTTTAAAACAGTGAAAGGCTTTGTGGAAAACCATAATGAAGATTGGTATTTTTTTAATTGGATGTGTAACTATGAGAGTAAATATGATCTCACTATTTATTTCACTGAATGAATCGGTGGATATATGTGCAACAGTGATGCAACTACAAGGTTTGCAAGAGATGAAGTTACAACTGTGCCTTTTTGTTTGTAGAATAATGGATTAGCAAGGAGGCAAGCTTTACGTCTTTACAATCATAGAGCTTCTTCTGTGCAAAGTCAGACTCCACTCCGTGCATACCAAGCCATGCATAAAGTGAGTCGTACTCAATTACAGATATGGAGAGACCCAAAGCAGGAAGGGGAGAATGTGCTTTAGTGAAACAGTTCCTGAAGGAGTAGAAGACAGTGGAGAAACCTCCCGGGGTAGGCTACCGGAAGCTCTCCCTCTTCTGGGGGTTTCTTCAGGTAGTGGTGGGGCTATCCACAGAGGGCCTTTGGTAAGAGTGAATTGGGTGGAGGAGCATGGGAAAGTGGGCAGAGAGTGAGCAGAATGTGTGCAGGAGAAAAGGGAATCTTACCCAGAGATCAGGGAAGTAGGTCTTCACCTAGATGGTCAGGTCAAAGTCTGAAAGCTCAGGTATGACCATAATTTGTATGTAAGATGAAACAATTTATCTCTATTAACTATACTTTATAAAGGTACACATCAGTGAACGACTACTGCAAGAATGGACAAGTTGATTGACCATTAAGATTTAACGATGTATTACTCTTTAAGTTGTTTATAACGTTAAAAGTTAATGAAATGCAAACTCGCATTTTAGTGAATAAGCATCATAATGGCTGGACCTTGGTGAGCTGTATCTAACCAGTAGAGGTTTAAGGTGAATGGAACTGTGCGTATGATGTAGGTGTGTGTTGTACTGTATATTAAATCTACATTATATATATATATATATTTTAATTTTTTATTTGTATTGGTTTTGTGGATCATACATCAGACATAAAAAGAAGAAAACATGAAGATCGAAACCACACAGCAAGCCAAACATTCAGAATATCTATCTCGATCCTCGATATGCAAATGAACACGTAAACAATTTAAAAACATACAATAAAATAGAAAATATGGTTATCATGTGGGTCATTGGCTTAGAGATTAAAAAAACCCAAAGATGTATCTTGGTCAGGATATATATATAAATAGACGGGGTCCCATGGGTGTTTCTTTAGTAAATATTAATTGGAATTTCTTTTTCATAACTCTCTCCCAATGAGAAAAGATATAATTTGGGGTTAAATCATTAAAACAGTATCCTCAGCTGATCTCCCCATCATAAAACCTGCTTGATCAACATGAATCAATTCAGAAAGAACAGTTTTTTGCCTTTTGGCTAAAATCTTAGAATACATTTTAATATCTTAATTAATTAGAGATATACGTCTATAATGTGAAGCAAATTTGGGATCTTTGGCTTTAGGATCGGAGATAATGTAGCCTGTAACATTTTTACTGGAAAAGTGTGTGTTTCTACTATTTCATTAAATATTCTAAGTAGTAGAGGTGAAATAATTGACTCTATTACTTTGAAAAATAAAGACAAGTAACCAAATTTTTAAATTCTAATAACGAGGACGGTTTATTACGTTTTTCTTCCAACAAGTTAGGGAGGTTTCATTTATTAAGGAATTCTTTAATTTAAAAAAGAGAACCTTGGATATTAATTGTTCACTGATCTCTCTGTAGATTATATATCTATTCTCTGAAAAAGTTACTGATATTTAATTTACGCTACTGTTCAAAAGTTTGGGGTCACTTTGCTGATTTCATGGAAAACAAGGTAAAATTCCAGCTGTACCATAATTACAAAGTGTTTTCCAACGATCAAATGTGCCATTGGAACACAGGAGTGACGGGAGTGATAAAGGCTCTCTGTACTCCTATGAAGATATTCTGTCAAAAATCATCCGTTTCCAGTCATATACAACATTAACAACGTCTTTTATGTAATTTTAATGGACAACATTTTATTTTCATTCAAAAACAAGGAAATTTGTAAGTGACCCCAAACTTTTAAACAGTAGTATTTAAAAAAATATATATTCTTAACCCCTTAAGGACAATGGGCGGACCCTAAACCCATTGAAAACAATGCAATTTGAGCCCGTATATGTGCGGGCTTTGTCATTAAGGGGTTAATAAGTGAAATAGTGTGCTGCTATGAAGTGATTAATTGCTAAATTAAGTGCAGCATAAACCACAAAGCGATATTCAATAGCTGCTGTGTGTAGATCTACTACATTAATCGAAATATTGCCAACACTTCTGGTAGCCAAAGGGTTAAGACCCCAGACAATTGATTTCTCTGGCCTCGTTATAACGTAGTTCCTTTTTAATTCAATCCTTTTTTTTCTCCTTTACAGTCAAAACTGAATGAGCAAGCTGATATATATTCATGGATTAGTGCTCTCAAATCAAAATTACTTTGTACTTTTTAAGGAAACCTTTATCATAAAAAGCATTATGTTGAAAAACCAACACCCTGCAGAGATGTGTACAAATGCTATGAATAAATTATTTAATTACAGTGTAGAACTCAATTAATTTATATGACGCTTTCGACCACCCTAAGACATGAAGAGGGTTTTTTTTTTTTTTTTTTAAAAAGTATCTTGGCATATGTAGGTCAGAGAAATTCTTCGTCTAATATAATTGCTTTCTTTTCTCAGCAAATATTTTTATACACATCCCTATATTTTAATAAGCAGTGTCAAATGAATGCACCTTGGAAACAGAATATTTACGGTATAGTAAAAGCATCTTGTTTCCAGTTTAATATTTTTTGGTGGAAAAACGTACAGTATATATGCATTTAAAAGAGCAGCAGCATTCATGTTTCTTTGATGTGCTTTTCCTATTTAATGCATGGATAGTACCATACTTTTCACTACTGCTAGCTCTTTCCTTTTTGGGTTCTCATGTATTAAAGGAAATAAAATAGGAAACATTTACCAAAACAAAATGAACAACCAGCCGGTAAGGTGAAAACCAGATTTTTGTCCTTTTTTAGATTTTTAGAAGAGGGTTGAATGAGGTCTGCCCAACTCATTTCACTCTTGGCGATACAAAGAAACCCTCACATTCTGTATCAGGGCTGCGGTGACGAGGCAGTCCTGGCACTTTAAAGACCACGGCCGGCTGATGATGTAAGCGTGACGCTGTCACCAGTCCAGGCCTGTTCCGTATTATCCCTGACTTTAAACCAATGTATTAAATACCCAAAGGTGGCAACCCGCACCCAGTGGTATACACATAGGGCTGCTTTCTAATGAATACATACATTTCTTCCAAAAATATATTCATACATATTTATCTTTAAGTTAAACCAACTGTTTCTGGAGCCAGAGGCACCTGACCTTTGTAAAGGCTTCTAGTGAAGCTCTTGTGAGTGTTTTTCGGTTGTGGTGGGTTGTAATCTCTGTTGACTGGTTTTGTTGTTATGTGAAGACCAAATCTTTATGGAAAATCTGGCTTCTCATCGACATCAAAACTCTGGTCACCAAAGACTAAACCCTCCCCAGGGTGTAAAGTCAGACCTAAGCCATTTAGCTTACGTTATTAGAGGCTACCGCTATCTTGGTAATTTTTCATTTACCCGTACTTTGTGCGCATGTTAATTTTCTCTACTGGTTACAGGGAACCAGTAGTAAGTGTTTCCATCCTCTTTTTAGACTATTTTCTTTCTGTTTTTTTATGATATTGTCACTAATGTACCGCACGGGATTCTTGCTTGCTTGTATATGCCTAACGTGCAGATGTTCATTTTAATTGGGGCCATGCAGAAATAGTATAAAAGCCTGAAAATCTATGCATAATTAGTAGTGTTGAAAATTATTCTTATCCTGCAAGCATTATACACAAGTGAGTTAGTTGTGAAATGAGTAAACATATGCTAATTTGTGTCATCTTTGTTTCCTTTTTTTAAAAAATAGGGTTGATTTCTCACAAGATACCAAACACTAAATAAAACCATATATAATGTTCAACAATAAATGATAAAGTGATATTCCCATCAATAACGTGTGATTTAGCAAAATGGAGTAGAAAAAAAATACTTTAAATAATACCCATTTAAGGAATTAAAACAAATGGCATATACCGTAAACCTACCCAAAATGGTATTGACCTACCCTAACCCCCTACCATCCCAGGCAACCCGATCTTCCTGATGTTTCTAAGTGACGCTATGAAACAAAACCAAAATGTTCTACCTAAATATTCAGATTGTTGTAAATAAATACTATGGAAACTAAGACATTTGTTGATCAGCCTTTTGACAATCAATGACTTAATTCCGTTCAAGGTTCATTCAACTGTGTGTAGGACACAACGGTGTTAATCAAACGGCTCAACTGATCGCTCAGTTTGCGTTTAAACAATTCCACAAATTATTAATATGTTTACTTAACAAAGTCATTCTTCATGCAAATAGATAAAGGCTTGCCATGACCTCATATGACGGATCTGTCCATCGCCTACGACACAAATCTGTTTTCCTTGCTAATCACAAGTAATAGAAATTAGAAGTAATCCTCCAGTCAAGGTTACCGTGGTCATCATAAAACAAACCTATTGTATTAGCACTGCTTCTGAAATAAGCAGATAAGAGAAGCCTAAACAATCATTCCAAACCTCAAATAACGCACTTATCTGGCAGCTGCAAAAACTAAAGTCCTCGTTTTGCTCTTTACTCTATCATTACTCTAAAGGAAATAATCACGTTTATTTAGGACTTAATTACATCACATTTAAATGGACTAAATCATTCTTATCTGCCATCAGAACTGGCAGTGAAGGTGCGGTCACTACAAGTTTACAACTTCATTATGAATTAGGAAGGACCAACCTCTGCGAGATCCTCTTACATGAAGGGCTAAGCTGGCCTTGCACAGTACATTCTCACTAACGTAATTGTGTAGTATGCAGGGCCAGCCACAATGCATAGTGAAACCGTGACTTAAACAGTTAACTTATCTGCAAACTGGCCATTTAGGGAATAAACCATCAGAGTATCATCTTGTAAACGTGGCTAACCATTATTTAGGAGGAAGAAAAAGTCAGAAGGACATTCACATTGGAGACCATTAGTCAAGAGAAGGAAATAACTTTAGTTTTAGTTTTTAACTTTAGTGCTTTGGTGTCATTCTCTGTTAGGATTGATGTTGCTATGGACCCCGGCCTTTTATCTGCTCTGTGTTTTCTCTTATTCCTCTTTGCACTGTGACTCATGGTTAATATAACGAGATACTAATGCCTGGACCTGGACCTACTTCATTTTGTATTGACTGTTGTAAGAGATGTAAGTATACGTAATGGTGACCTTAGTGGCACCACCACAAGATTATGGGTATAGATTAGTGCAACCCCCTTTGTTTTAATTGGAATGGTTTTCCATCACCCTTTGTTATGTGTATTTCTTAGTAACATTAATATCTCAGAATGCTAATATTAAAATTACAAGCAGCTTAGTGTAAAGATCCATTGTGATGGTAGGATATTGCTTTCTTGAGTGCTCTCCGATCACTTGTTGTGGGTAAAGAATTGCCCAGAATAAATGAATTGAGTTATTTAGATTAACAACATGAGGAGGAATAAAAAAAAGCTAACAGTTGGCCAATGTGTATTTTTTTTTCCTTGGCAGCATGACAGCTGTTGTGGGGAAGAGAAGAATGTATTGAAGTGAAGCTAACGAGATTGTTCGGAGGCGTCTATAGAGAAATGAACTTTTGTAAGGACATATTTTAATCTACTAAAGTAGGACACACTAGCAATGGTGCTTGGTGACGAGGCAAGACAGGAATACACGAGGATCTTTGAGAATAATATAGCATAGGTGTCCCCTACATCACTGGCTGTGGATGAATGAGAAGCACATGCCTGCACATGAATATACACCAATACCATAACGTTACATTTTATGTTGCATGGAGGTATCCAGGCTGTCCTTATCTTACATCGATTCCACATCTGACAATTCTGAATACATTGATGCCGGGTTTAACTTGTATCATATCGCCTTCTTCATATAAACATGTAAATGAATGGTCTATTTACCACATTCCATGACTTTTAACATACTCTATAAAATACACTTGTCTTGTGTCGTGCTATTTTAGCATATATATTATAATAATATATATAACAACCTTTAAATGCAAAACACTTTATGATAGAAAAAGTTTGTGATGATGATTCCTCTGAAAGCTGATTAAGCAGCATTATTATTTCTTCATTTATTGTTTTATATAGCGCTGTGCAATCGGTAAACAGAACATAACAAGTTATATATAACATAACAAATTTAACTTAAAATTAGATCAATAAGACGAGCTTATGATCTAAAATGTTATACAGTTTCATTTTTACTGAAATCCCAATGAAAATATTTTGATACTATTTCTGTTGCACTGTTACCCTGTCCTGCTCACACGATCAATAACCATGGTTAATGCAGTCCTTGACTGATACTGTACATTCTTTTCTTCTTCAAATGTTTGCCCTATAGCGGTAAGTGTTTACAGGAAAGCTGGTGTCACACGGGCTGGGAACTTTAGAGACATTTGTGCCACATAAGATGACATAAGTTGATGGAATATATATATATATATATATTTGAACACAAAAAACTCCAAAGTCATATAATGGGAGCCTCACAGCTTGTGGTGTGTTAACGCAGCTATGCTTGTGCAATGTTTGTATGATGGCTATGCCTATCCAAACTAAGTTTTCTTCTTTTCAAACTAGGCTAGAAATGAGACAGGTTTAGCAGATTAGCATTCTTGTCACTAACCTGCCAATTCTCTCAAATGTTATTGTCGAACGAGCAAATTTCGGTCAAGTTAACAAAAAATGTTGTATTGCAACTCCGTTTTAAATCAACTCAGTGGTCTACAATATTTGTGAATCCTTTGTTGGCCTTATCAGTTATACAGAACCTGAAGGTGGTAGTAATAGCTCTACACGCAAGCTTTGGGTGAGATCTGGTGACGGAAAGCTAGAATTTCTCAATGCCCCATCCACTGTCTTCATACAAATAACTAATATTGACAATAATGACTGTAATTGATTTGAGACACCCTATTGAAGGTCACAAAACTTTTTGAATGCCAGCAAATGATGGTTGTAGAAGAAGATTTTAGGAGTAGACGAAAAATTGAAGTAGCCAAGGCATGAGATAAAAAGAAAGTGAACTGAGGGTATTTGTGGAGAAACATTTAATGATAACTTAAATGTAATAGTACCCTTTCCACTAAAGTTTCTTTAGGAACCTGAGATATCAATTAACTTCTTTAAGATAAGACAGATATGTAGTTAGACTCTCTCAAAAGTAAAAGTATCAAATCCAGAATGGAAATAAAATATCTTGCATGTATCACAATAAATATACATATACATATACATATTCATATTTTTTTAAACTCAAATAAATAATAAACCAGAGTTTTAAATCTGGCATCAGTTAATAGATGTTCCAGAATATTTTTTTTTCTATTTAATTTTACATTTTCATTTAGTTATCTCGCAAACTATTAGGATTGACCTTTGTATATTATAATTTATTCTGGCTGACAAAAAGTAACTGCCAAACGATATTTATAGTTCCCTACATAAACGACGCTGAAAAACGATTGACTTCTAAAATAATATAAATGCCAAACTTAAAAAGAAATGCAAAAATAGATTTGTTTACGGAGATGCTAACTGCTAACGGATATATTTAAAAAATGTACATTTTATCGATGATGCATGCTAGTTTATCTAAAAGAAAATAAAACAAAATCACGAGGAGCTTCTTTTTTTTTGTTTGTTAGATAAAACATATCTTACCATAATAAGAATAAAAAACACATTTACATATTAACTACATAATGTCAGGGTAGCCGGTCCAGTTCGTTGTATTTGTTAATAATAATATTATTTTTAATTAAAAAATTATAGTAGCTGCTATAGGTTTAATGTCTACAAACAAATATTTTTTTTTCCATAAGATAGGAAGGCTTTTATAACATGTGAGCAGCTAAAACTGTCGTGTACAAACAATTAAGACAAACCAAACATCTCCCCAGTATAACTTATTATTAATCTATACTTATGTATTAATCTAATATTAGGGAACAAGCAAATTGAAATAGCGCTTGGATACAAAATGGATGCAGTAGACGAGATAAATGAATGAACTTGTGTTGAATTTGTTCTGTTCTTTTGGTCAGTAGAATGTACGGCTTTAGGAAAGTTTATCAATCAAAGGCATAGCAAATTCTGAAGTTCATTTATAGAAAACAGAGGACCTGCGTGTCATATCCCTTCTGGCTGGAAGTGTTCTGGAATTGCCTTCTTGCTTCTTACTGTTTTCTTCCTTCACTATTAAAACAGATACATTTGATTGTAAGCTCCTTTGAGCAGGGCCCTCCTCACCTGTTGTTTCTGTAAGTCTAATATGTTTATTACTACTTGTCATGTCCTGTTTACCCATTGTACAGCGCTGCAAAGTATGAAGGTGCTATATAAAAAAATAAATAATAATACTTATTGTATGTAGTTCTGAACTGGTTTGGACTTCACAGGCATCCTGAACTACAATATTTTGGCTAAGCATCTCCAACAGCACATACAGGAGGTTCCCATATAAAGCATATATAGCATTGGGCTAGAAAGTTTTTAAGAGAGAGATGTCTGATTTTATCCTTTTGCCGACTTATAAACCTTATTGACCGCTGTTGGTTTAAATACATTTGTAGTGGAACGTTGTTCTGGATCACCCTTGACTTTAAAATCATTGATAGACATCATTCATAGTAATTCACATCTTTATTATAGAACACAGCAAATAAGTAAATCAGTAAGGACACATTTTGGACTCTACTGGGATATGTGACTTTTCAATCTGATACCGAAATTATTGGATGCAGCCGTCCTTTCCCAACATCAAAAAGTCAAGGTCACGACCTCCAACTCAATTTAAACCTTCGTGTCTACTGTTTCTCATTTCAGCTTTTATCCTACCCACTGCACACACTTTCTTCTCTTATATTGTTTATATATACCTCTGTACTATGCCTTTTTCCTGCCTTACGAGAATATTTTAACAAATCCTTTTCACTCATTCAGCCCCCCCCCCCCCGAAAAAAATAACAAGACAAGGACAGGACGATCTGATAAGCAAAATATAAGCAACAGATGTGCACACTTTCCTACACTCCCACAATCCACTCCTCATTCCACAGATTCTGCTGCCCATGAAAGTAAAGAAGAAAGAATCACACTGAATTTGGATTCCAAACGTTCTATTCCAGCTTGGAAAAAATGGATCAACATCAGCTGTAACAATTCATGAACGTCTGCTGCAGTACCTACTTTATTTTATATAAAGGTTATACTAAATGCACACAACAGATTGATGCACAAAGTTGCAAAGTGTTAGCTCTACTTGGAAGCATCCGTGTGAATCTTTCAGGGTAGAGCACCTGAAACTTTCTCTCTTCCAGTGGAATGAAATTATTTTGCGGATGTTATTGAGTCAGTTTGGATTGCTGTTTTAACCACATGCTACATTTTAATGTGCTGCTCTTATAATAATTATCAGTTATGAAGCAAATGGGGTGTTTAGTTCAAGTTGATACTTTTTGTTGGGCCAGCATGATCAAAGATATAACGTTACATAAAGCTTTCAGGACCCCAGAGGTGTCGACTAGACATGTGCAAATGGGTCGAAAACAATTTGGACAAATTGTTTGCTTAGTTTTTGACCCATTCATTTTGAGACAACGAATTCCAGGAAATCTGTGCCCACTTTAATTTCAGGAACAAAATTCTTAGTCCAACATTTACCCTCACTCTCTTGCACTTTCGTTTCAGTTCACTCTCTCATGCTCTGTGAATGTCTCCCTATATTCTCTGCCAACCACTTCTGCTTCCGCGCCTTGCAGCTGCACTTCCATGTCTCAGATATTCTTGCTCTGCATCTTCTTGTTCTCCTTTCTCCTCTTTTCTTTCTTCTTTCTTTATCTGCCAAAATGGCATAGCTGCTGGTGACATCCTCTACCCCTCCAGTCATGGGAGAGGACATCACCAGAAGCTCCGCTATTTTGGTGAAAGTTAGTCTCTATTTCAGATGCTTTCGGCTCCACTCTATCTTGGGCAAATATGACAATGTGCATTTACCAGTAAACACTAAATATCCTTATTTTTGTCTATGTCTGTTAACAATGGCTAAATCAGTTTTAGAATAAAACCTTTTTTTCCTTCATATTGTTACACTTTTTGTACTGTTTACAATTAAAGGGCAACACAGCTTGTAGTATAAGTAGATTGATTACTGACAGTCTTGAAGCCATCTCCCTTACCTTTTGCAAAGGCTGTTGAAACCAATCAACAGCTTGCGATAGGAAAGAGATAACTTAATGGGGAGGAATAATCATGTAGAAACCTGTCAACTGAATTTACCTACCCCTGGCCTACATTATATGTAGACATGTACTTTGTAAACATGATTATAGAAGTATATTAAGTGTATTGAACTATAAGGATATAGGAAAGGAGACAGTAGAAATTGTGCAACTACTACTTTTATTGCTTTTATTGCAGACATTCTGTAATACATTTTCCCAATCATTTAACATGTATTTAAAAAATGACCTGAAATGACTGCAATTATATTAATTTTAGTTAAATTGATTACCCTTATATTCATATCTTTAGAATAATCAAAACAAAACTATTATATGACACTCAGTTAACCAAGCCAATTGCATTGGTGAATCATGTGGAACCCAATAGCTTAATGTCTATTCCAGCTCTACTTGTATTTATAGACAAAAGGTTTTTATCTTCTTGATTTCTTAGGATGCACTGATTTTTAATAAAGATTTATTGTTTTATTTACTTGGCATGTTTACAGAACTGATATAAGCCAAAGCACAGAAAATTCACTAATCAGTCATCACACTTCACAGTATAACCTGCATTCACGCAAGCTCTCACATACCCAAGTTCATGACTCTGTTTCCAATAATCCCCGATGTCTCTGTTGCAGCTGAACACACTCTAAGACTCTTAGATGTTTTGAGCTCCATCAACAAGGAGCTGAATCCTTGGGAGCATTTAAGGGAATTCACACACCATTAATTTGACCTATGAAAACATACCGCAGGTCAGCAATGACAAATAATCATTTGGAGCATCTGTGCTGACACATCTCATGCCAACATGATTCTGTATGATGAATGTAAGGTTCACTTAATGAATTTATTACATGTATAACCGACACTTTTGCAGGTGTTTAATCATCACACAGCTTCCTGAGATGCTCAAGTGTGAAAGACAGAACACGCTAAAGGTGCTAGGTGTTGCTGATACATATCACATTTATTTTAGTTTGATAGATTTGTGCTTTGTTTGGAACATGCCAAAATCTGCGGGTTTTTTTATTTAAATGTTAAAAAGTGAATCAAGAAAAGCAGCGCGTAGCGTATTATACGAACAGCCTGTATTTGCACTTAACATTCAGAGTGGTACCTCCACTCATAGAGTATACAATAATCTACCTGACATTAGAAATATGTGAGTATAAAAAATTGTATAGGTCTGGCTAAAAATAATAATGAGGATGTACATTAGCTTTTCTTCCAAAAACATACTTACTAAAACCTGATAGAACCTTGATGGATCATTGTTGGTTTAAACTTTGAAGATGTTGGCAAGATGTCCAGAGATGTGTTTCATTTTTATTGATCTCCAAGGGTAAACAGCTCAGGAAATTCACAACCATATGACCGCCATTACCAGGCTAGACCAGGAAATCCACGCAGCCCTGAATGCATTTCAGAAAGAACTCTATATAGAACAAGAAATTGTGGACCTTGAAATGGCAGATCAAGATTTACCAGGAAAGAACAAATAATGTACAGCTCAGAGAAAAGTGGATGAAGTAGAATGTCAAAAGAGGGGATCAACAAAGGAAGCCAAAGGGCGTGTATCATGCATCAAAATATATTCTTTCTACTGTATGTTCAATGTACGAGTCTTGCCTGGGCTGACCTGAACTGGAATTATCAAATGTCGACGGCCAGTCTAGTGGCAGCTACAAATCCATTTTGAACAAACATTTGCTAAATGATTTCCCAAAGTGGATAATTTTTCTTTTTATTATATTTTTGTACAATTCAGCCAAGGCCGACTTACTGTCCTTAAAAGGGAACCTATTGGGAATAATATAAAAATAACAATCCATATCTATGCAAAGATTTCAAATCAAAATATATAAAGCCTTACACGTGAATTTTTTATATTCTTGGAATAAATATGACAGCCAAAGATTTAAAAACCTAAATGCTACCACTGGCTCAAACTCTATTTTCCTAAATATTAATCAGATTGAATGTAGGGCAAGGATTCTCAATAAGTGGCTTCCCAGCTATTGCCAAATATCTACAACTACCCCTAACATAGAGTTATATCACTGATAACTGGGGTAGTTGGACACCAATTCACTTATTTATTCTTGCAGTATAGTTTTCACATGGTTGTGCCCTTTCAGGGCTATGTTACATTCCAACAATATACCTGGGGGATAAACCTCAAACTATTGCGTTCCACAACATTGTGTAATACATCGCAAATCGCAAGGGACAATTACCCAGATAAAGCAAATAAGCCAGATGCCTTCTTCAGATACCTCTTGGGGACATGTAATACTCTACTTCATCACGCCGCTAATTGGAAATTATTCTAGCCTGGGTGCCCGAATAATTATAATTTTAATAAAGACAGGAGGCGAGTATTTTGCATATCTTCCTTTACTTCTCACCAATAGCAGCAAAGAAAGAAACATTGACAAAGAAAAAACAACCAATAGGCATACACCACAAGGTATATACACCCTAGCCAGTCCTTCCACTTCCTCTTGCGACCGCTGCGAACCGGAACCTACGAAGAACATCCAAACACCGGCGACGAACACCGGACACAAACTGGAACTCCAACCAGAAGTCAGAAGAAGGCGAAGAACAGCCGACGACCTCCGACAACAAGAAGACCGGATCCATGGCAGGCTCCAAACAGGAACAGGGGAGTCCGCATGGGAAAGAACCTCAACAGCAGGTAACGAAGGATCTCAACCCGGAGGGGTACCACCCGGACAGGGCATCAAGCTGAAAAGCAAAGAGAACACGTAACAGTACCAGATACCAATGATACGGTAAGGGAGAGCACAGGTACACAGAAGCTGTAATATCAGAGGCAGTAATCCCCACAAAAGCGCCGAAATGCACTAATGACAATAACAGGAGGAAAAGACACCACAAACGAAAATTACCTCACCATGGATCCCGAAGCTAAACGGGAGGGAAGGGAGGGAAAATACTCGCCTCCTGTCTTTATTAAAATTATAATTATTCGGGCACCCAGGCTAGAATAATTTCCAATTTTAAGGCAAGACAGGAGGCTTCCTATTTTGCAGTTTTAACGCCCGACACCAACGCGGGAACTGCAGAGGATAGCGGACGAAAGTAAAAGGTGCGAAAGGTAGCTGCACGAGACCAGTCCGCCGCCGACAAAATATCGCTCAAGGCCCCCCCAGCCCGAAGAGCGCCCGAGGCCGCCGCACCCCTGACCGAGTGGGCGCCAAAAGAGGTCGCTACACCCGCCAGGGAGAGCAACCAACGAACCCACCTGGCTAAGGTAGGACTCGAGACCGGCTGAAAAGGCCGAACATACGAGATGAGCAACTGAGAAGAAGAGGGAGACCGAAGGGCCGACGTACGTGCCAGGTAAGCCTGAACGCATCTGGCAACGCAAAGTTTAGGATCGTCGGACAGGTAAGGGTAGGCTACGGAAGAGGACAGAGATTTAGTCCTCCTGTGAATGGAGAAGCGAATACCGTCAGGCGAGAAAGAGATAGCCGAGGCATCGAAAGCCCGAACGTCAGAGACCCTGCGAAAAGACAAAAGACATAAGAGCAAGGTAAGTTTAGCTGACAACTGACGTAAAGACAGGGAATCGTTATCGGGCCAGGCCCGAAGGAAATCCAGGACAGTGGACAAACCAAAAGGAGAGGACTAAAAAGACAAGGAATAAAACCTAGGGAATCATTCCATAAAAGGCAAGAAAACATACAGAAGATAATGTAATGGATAATATATCAAATATTATTAAAACAGAAATCTGTAAAAAACGAATCTGACCTGTCACTATCGGTGAGCAGCAAAGAAAGAGGAAGTGGAAGGACTGGCTAGGGTGTATATACCTTGTGGTGTATGCCTATTGGTTGTTTTTTCTTTGTCAATGTTTCTTTCTTTGCTGCTATTGGTGAGAAGTAAAGGAAGATATGCAAAATAGGAAGCCTCCTGTCTTGCCTTAAAATTGAATACAGCTGGTCTCAGTCGTAACCCTATATACCAATCTTATTTTCCTCTGTTGACTATGAGCATATACTCATGGAGTATTCTAGGAATAAATAATTATGTGACAGAGAAATTGTGCACACAAATGTGAACCATTTGAACCGTGTGCGGCAGTTTCATGCTCTACATTCTTAAGCTAAATGATAATTCACATTCTTAGCAGGTTGGGATCCAGCTACAAATGGATTTTTCCATATAAGGAATTATTATGCGCAGTTAGCTTAGATTTTTTCGGACACGGGCAGATAGTTCCAGATTTGTATATATAGGTCTGCATCCCATGTACTAATGCCAGTGAAAGAGGTGGCGTGAAGAATATTAATTTCTTAACTCAAGTCCTAGGTTGATCAAAGCCATAAAAAATGCAGCAATTTCCAGCTCCGTTTTACTGTAACGAGGAGCCTTCAGCGTGCATGCTGCAAAAATATACATCAGAGTCTGCGCAACTCTGATTTAACTGCCCCTGGCATTAAAGTGTCATTGTATAAATTAAAGAAATACAGCCATTTGACCTTAATTCATCAAGAAGACAGTAACACAGAACGTTCTGCCATGAGCACAGATGGTTATTTGTGTGTTTTACCAAAGATACATATAACTTGTGTTTGGTTCTTTTTACATACTGTGAAGAGCCATATACAATAACGTAAATGTAATAATCCCTATGCTTACTTGGAGATAACAAGCTTGAAACTCATTGGTGCCACAACCAATACTTGGCAGCTTCAAGATGTCCAAACTTGAGTCTTAACTCAGCTCAGGCATTTGGCTAAATGAACACTATGTTCAATGGCCCCGCTGAGTGCCCTCCTCCTGGCCACAGAAGCCTTGAGCAACTACTGCGCTGTAGCCAGTGGCGCTGCCCATCACCCCAAGGCACATGTCTAGCCTATCTCACTGATAATTAACACATGAATCCTATTTCTCCTATGCTGGTTGCAATGTTATTGTGGATTCTTACTCTAATGTAATAGCGCTACTCTGCTGGTATTCTATAAATAAAATGCAATGTAATAATATTTTGCATACAATATAATTATTCACAGTATGATTTAAGCTTTTAATATAGCCTTGAAGCTATTGTCTAATCTGTATAAGCCCATGTGTTAGGAAGGCCAATGAACTAATGGTAATTCAGGGTCTTGTTACTCAATTAGCATGATCTAATTCCAAATACAGTGGAAATATGATGTTGATTTTTTATTTAGCAGACTGTATACAGTTTTTGCAGCTGCAGACACTTATGAAATGATTGGGATCTCAAACTGTTACATTTAAAAGAAAAATGATGGGGGGGATCATACTGTTTTCTTCCAAACACATCATTTATTTCATTAAAAATGTCTCACTGTGCGCAAAACGAACACAGCGAAAATCATCCATAATTATCTATTTCAAAGTGCCCTGACAAGACATGATGTGTTAACCATTTGCATTAGTGGGAGAACCTTTGGCATTGGTGAAGCATCATGGGAAATGTAGTCAACGGCAGCTAGAGTGCCAGAGGTTGCCTCAACGTTATGAGAAGCACATTTCTAGACGCTATTAGCATAACCTGTAATGGAATATAAATGAGCCCATATGGTACAGATGTAATTATGTTCAGCGTTAGGACTCCCTGTGGCAGATTTGAAAGAAAAAACCCACCACGTCTTCACGGAGGAGCATGGCTTACACATGATTAGTGACTCATTTGCAATGGCAAGACTATGAGCATACACATGGTAACAGCATTACTGCTTCTCATTAACAGCTTTAATGATAAGGGCAAGGGAAGACATCGGATCCCAGAGGGTTCTATCACTGATGAATGACATACAGTTATAACATGGGGTTATTCTCCATTGGGGCACATAGTATAATTGTATTAATACTTCAGAGGTGATGAGTTCTGTGGCGCATTTCATTCCTTTATATAATGCAGTGGTCATGATATAGCGTTTCCGGGGGATCATTTTTATTCTTTCCCAGTATGTAGTAGAAACTCCTCTTTCCTACCAGCCATAACACATAAAAAATGGATTACAGGCATCGAAATGTTGAAAGCCGAAATTCACCAGAGGTACGCCTTGTGGTCCCGCGAGGCTGATCCACATGTTGTCCAGATGTTGAACTATTATTGAAT
Source organism: Spea bombifrons (assembly GCF_027358695.1). Taxonomy (NCBI): domain Eukaryota; kingdom Metazoa; phylum Chordata; class Amphibia; order Anura; family Pelobatidae; genus Spea; species Spea bombifrons. Next base: position 15,966,733 of record NC_071091.1, on the reverse strand, counting down.
CTCAAGCTACGCCATGGTCAAATCAGAGGAGAAAGTGTTTATTATTTCATTACATATGTGCACTACTGTACACTGAAACCAATACTATTCTTAAAATGTATTAAATATATTTTTATTCTTCATTTAGTAGTGTATTATTATTCAGATACGGGCTGTGAAGGCACATTTATACAGTCATAGATGTAATTGAAAGCATGTAATTAATTTCTCACTGTATGAGACTATGATAAGATAAATTATTAGCAGCTTAAAACATATTCCGACGAGTGTGGAATGTTTTCAGTGAACTTGGAAAAGAACCATATACAGGAGCATAATAAACACTTGAATTGTGCTTTAAAACCCCCGCTTAGAGATGCAGTGGGTATCGTGGAGAAATCTGATGTGCATTGACACATACTTGTAATAAAAAGGGATTTACGGAAGTATTGTATTACATCATAATGCTCTTCTGCTGCAAAATCCAATATTATAAAGAATCCCTTGAAGTGGTATGGAAAAGAAGAAGCGTTTCCTGGCGTGGTGAAATAGAGAAATGTGATATAAGATATTTTATACAAAGTTGATAAAATTGTAAACTACTTAATTTTTTTAATCTGCCATAATGTGTTTTATATTGCAATAGGGGTCCTGACATGCCCCACTCCCTGCCCATTTCCCCCTTAAATGGGGATGTGTTCCTTTAAGTCAACAGAAACGCCCACTGAGGTCGTCGGGAACACCCATTGACGTCAGTAGACATCAGTGGACCGCCAGCGACATCAGCAGGACCACCCACTGACGTCACCGTGTAGTCCTGGCCACATCCTGCAGGAGAGGTCCAGGTAGCCGGAGCCTTAAAGTTCCCAGGTCTGATTATAACATATACTTTTATTTATAGAACGCCAGCAAACTGCGTAACAATATTACAATAAAGGAGAATGAAAATTGACAATAACATAAAATTTGATAATATACAAAAAGGACAATACCATTACCACATGTTAAAACATGCTTAATTTCTTCTTGCCATGATCACACGCCAGCAGGTATAGCCCTCCTAAAGAGAATATTCAATAACACATTTAGGATTTTGTTTCCGCATGTTTTCTCCATTAAGAATCTTTTATTACATACAAAAACTATTTCATCCTTTTCTGATAAATTTGGTAAATAAATGATGATCTTCAGTTGTTGGCTGATGATTAAAAAAGTTATTTTTAAAAGTTTTTTTTTAATTCCATTTCTGATTTACAGGTCAGTCTGCTACAATTTGCAATACGGCTCTCACCCAAGTACCTCTATGAAATAAAATCTATTCATGCAACATATGAACTACATATATACTATTTGAAATGAATAATTATTAAACATGGACAAATCAATCGTATTTCAGTTCAAGGCATCTCAGAAAGATCTTGCGTAATTAATCTCTAGATATAAAAGCTGTCATTACTTTAACACCGTGAAGCACGCCTGGGCTAGCCCCAGATTAATTCAGAGTTTGGGCATCTGGTATTTCATTAGTTAGTCCAGCTCTACTTAAGCTTGGCTCAAAGAGCTGGTCTAGTCTGGTTTGGCCAAAGGTCAGCTCTGCTTACCCAGCTCTAGGTAAATTTACACTCTTATGAAAAATGATGGAAAGTTGCGCTTTTGACCTTGTGAAATCTTCTATGGAAAAATGTTTCTAGAGCCATTTGTACTACGTGCATCATATTTACAACTCATTTGACCTCTCATGACATTACAATGTGCTAGACTTATTAGGAAACACTATGTATTTTGTGACATTGGCAGGTGGAAACCACCCATCTTTCAAAGGTATTCTTAATACCATGGAAGGGGGAGAGATTATGAGGTTTCTGCAGAACCTTCCAGAAATATTTTGTCCCTGTGGCCTTCATACAAGGAATTCAAACAGCCTAGAAGGAAGCTGCAGAATAATAATATTATGCTAAGATACGGTGTAAAATGTTGTCTTATCTCTTCTTCAAGTTATCTTTTTGTGACTATATTTCACAATATAAGACTGACTAATCTAACAGAAAGTATATCTCAAATAGAGATTCCATTGTTTTATATTGCACCAAATGTCTGCAACAAGATTACTTTCCTCAAGCAAGTTTAATCATTAGTAACATTTGTCAGTTTAGTTATTTTAAACGTCTAAAATAATATTTACTTCTCTGAGACTAAGTGGTCAGTTTTCTCGAGAGTTTCAAAGAACATTTAGGTAGAACCACAATTCATTCAAAGAAAGTAGAGGCAGCCAAAAGCAAGCAACCGATAACAGACACACAAGAGCGAACAGAGACCAAAACACAAGAAAATAAATTTAGGAATAAGGCAGTTCACAAATGTAACAAGGAACATGCAACGTCACTTGGCCTAGCAAGGTTTCAAGGGCTAGAAAGTGAACTACATTTTGGATAGAGCTGGGTCTGCATTACAGCCAAGTTCTCCTGAAGTTCTCCAAAGATCTGTTTCTTGGTCTTCTTGTTTTTACGGTACCATTATGGGCTTATGCCTAGTGCTCCACTTGCACCGTTACTGGCTTTGAGTGTATATCTTGCTTGGTCCTTCCATGTCATATATTATTAATCACTAAATAATTAGTGGGTGCACCTATGATTTGCATTAAAACCATTCCTATGCGCCCAAATAGCTTCCAGTCAATGCATTACCTTTAAAGGATTTACCTGATGCCAATGTGGTATCTTTGCCACCAGGAACCATTAGACATGACCCCTGGTGCAAATACAGGATCACACTAAGACCATATGATGTAGAGAATGGGCTGTGTGTACATTTCAGCATGTATACAATCAACGTCTCGCAACCACATAATGCAAGGAACTTTCAGCCCATTCCACGGTTTCTGAAAAAAAAAACCAACATTTTATGCATGTACCAGCAGTTTAACAAGCTCATCCCTATTTAAAGGAGATCTTGTGATCTGTGACATCTGTGGAGGACAAATCCACCTTAAAACTTAGAACTGATAACAGCCATAAAAAAACAGCTAATTAGAGAATTTTACGTCAGAAAAAAAATTATCTACTAACTGTCTCTAAGGTAATGAGGGGAAAATATAGATTTATTACCCAGCTACAGATACACAGCAGCATATAACCTTATTACACCTATGTTTTCTGGTATCATAATATGTGTATAAGGAAAAGAAGCAACTTTACACAATGAGGGTTGCATTACATAGAAACATAGAATTTGACTTCAGATTAAAAACATTCAGCTTCAGATGAGAGCATTGGGACGGGGTCTGTATATATTTCAATATTATTCTTAGACAGTATGTATGTGTTCAATATGAAATCCCTGCTGTTGTATGACAGTATTGTTACTATAGTGTAGTTAAAGTAATTAATAATAGTCAACGATCTGTTTGTTCTCCACTCCCCCATACAATTATTATTTAATTCATTTACTGGAAAGGAATTATAGCCGGCAGAGTTTGTTAGACTAGCAACGAGCCCTATATCTCTCACTCAATGCTGGCTCTAGCATAGAGGAAAATTAGGCTGCTGCCTATGGCTAGTAGGAGTGCCGCAATGAGGTTCCCTCCTGCGTTATCAGACACTTAGATGTCGGAAGTGTCATGTCAATAATTATAATAATAATTAATTTTTATTCATTTAAATATTAATTTAATAATTAATAATAATCATTATTATTATTATTTCAATATTGTGTACAACAAAAGGGAGTTTGCCCTACCTATAAATGTATCTAATTCATAATGTATGAAAATAGATTAAATAGATTTTCCCATACAATAGTCTGGAAACAAAATAATGAGATATCTGCGTAAAATATGTAGGTAAACGTAATACTCAGGGCCCTTTTGTTGGTTTCTGCAGACCAATGCATTCTCCAAAACATTGTAGAAGTACAGATTCCAGAGTACGCAGTCAGTTCATACACATAAACAAACACTAGAGATTTCAAATGATAAGAACCAGGCCTTCGTGTGGGAAAACACCTTATGCAACAGATCAGGATGCCACGCGGCACGTAGGACTGGGGTTAAAGGGGGAAACGGCTCATGGTCTGGAAGGGCTACAACCTTAGACATTTAAATTTGGGTCAGCACTGTAGATTTCAGTAGTTCTTGTTGGACTCACTTAAAATGGAAATTAATACAGGAGTTAAAGAAGTTGCAAAAATGTGACTCCTACTTAGTGTTACCAACATTGTTATTCCTGCGTGCAAAGTGTAAACGAACCAACTCTGTGTTTTCTTGCAAATTTTACACTTCCTTTCAAATATGACGAATGTTATACTTCCCTGCGTTGTAGGCAGACCTCAGTATTTTATTTATATTACTCTGACTGTCTGAGCGCTCAGAAACATATGGCTGGAAATGCAACAACCGCACACTGACGTGGGTGATTTTAAGTTTAACGTAGACCCCATTTCCCTGGACAATTATCTCACAACATAAAAATAGCTTTAATGGCATAAGCATTTCCTGGAAAGAACTGACTTGTCAAATGAGTTGAAGGCCCAAGTGGAAGTAGAAGGCTTTTAAACATGCATTAGCTGTAAAGTTGAAATGTGGATAAAAGTATCTCGTTGGACCCAAAATGACTGAGTTCACTTTTAATCGCACTTGTATATACAGTATTTGAAATCTGCTTTCGGAGGAAAAGAAAAACAGCCTCTGGATGTACTCTTACTTCTTCCTCTGTTTTGCGCCATAAAATATTAATCATTTCATAAATCAGAATCTTTTTACCTTTCCATGTTAATTATTTTCTAACATACGCTATGTACCCTATATAGAGCACATCTGGTGGTAACACTAATAAGATGTAATATACATTGTAATATACTGAAAATAAATGTAAAATGTAACACATTTCTACCTGTAGTATTTTTATCTTATTTTTCTTTGTACGTGTGGGTGCTACAACCATATGGAACATCACTGCATGCCGATGTTCACTTGGAAGATCTAGCGCTTAATGTTCTCATCATGAAGAAGAAGGTGTTTTGTTGGACCATTTGTTCAATAGTCAACATGGATCATGGTGAAGTTCTTGAGCAGCTTTCAGCAGCTGTTTCACACATGCAATGTATAATGGGCAGTGTTGAGATCACTAAGTTGACTTTCTTTTGAAAGCAGATTCATATGTCTAAGACATCAGTTTTTACAAATAACACACAGTATTACAGGTATATAAATTATACACAGCTACTGAGCGACCAGGTACGTCATTGGTCTTGAAGGGGCTAGTGTACAAAGGGAAGTATTAGTGTCGCATAATTTAAAAAGATGTTTCTTGAATGTTGGGATGGAGGGTGAAAGCTGAAGGCTCGGTGGAAATAGATTCCAGAGGTATGGGGCAGCACAAGAGAAATCTGTAGACGGGAAAAGGGGTGATAAGTGAGGAGGAGAGTCTCATTTTAGAATATATGTTTAAAGTTTATTTGGAACGGGAGTTTTTTGTAAAACTGTTGGATGATTGGATTAAGGCTGAGGATCATTGAACATGTAAGATGCAAGTAGGGTTCTTCATGGTGTAGAGTACTGCAGCAATATCCCAATGGCAGGTGATTTAAAAAGGGAGCTTTCCAAAGATCATTGAAAAAAGAAGAAGAATGGAAATGTGGCTAAAGGAAAACAGGCAGATGATATACATGTATGTTCATGTTTGAATGTATGGGTTATTCTTTAGGGGAGCGACTTACTGATGGGTTTCATATGCTCATCCAGAAAAAATAAACACAAGCCTGGATTTCATGTCTGACCGGATTTATTCACTGAACACATCAAATCAGTAAGCAGGGGGGAGGCCAGTATTACATCAGCATTTTTCAGGAAAATTCAGCATTGAGTTTAAAGAGAAGAAAAACACAAGATAAAGAATTTTCAATGTAATTAATACAACAAGATCTTTGTGTTTATTTTACGCAATTCCTTTATGCTACAAATGACGGCCGGACCTCATTATGATTTGCACATTTAGTACTGTTTTTCACGTAGAAGTGGGCTCACAATGTATTCACAAAATCACAATTATGGAGATTACATATATATCTTCTTAAAATAATGAATCAATAATTAATTCGTTTTTTCTTATACCTGACCAAAAATTATGATTTTGTACATTAAAGTATTATTATATTAGTAATTTTCAAACTATTCTACTATGCAGATGTGATTGTCTTTCCACATCCTTTGGTATGGGGCATCAACTAGCAGTCAACTGGATGTAACACAAAAATATCTTCAATTCTAAAATGCCTTACCACATATTTTTTGCTTCTTCGTTTTCTAAGCCCACATATTGGTGCAGAGTAAATTGAAAATTAAAGGAGACTGATAAAAGTAACCAAAGATGAAATAATCTTGTGTTTGTTTGGTTGTTTTGCATTCTGTTAGAAAGATGTTTGTAGAGCAGGATAGTTTTGGTAGCAAAAAATAGAATGAAAAAAAGAAAACTGCAAAACTTGCAGTTCTTTGAAATCATTTTAAAGCATTTTGAAATGGGAACATTGTTTGAGGTTATTGTTTGAATGTGTTCTAGGACAGATGGGATGAGATTTACGCGTAGCCTCTTTTGAGATGAAAAGGGTCTTCCAGATGCTCAGTTTAGAACATCAACTTAAAAGACACCTGATCGTCTTAGTGCAAATGCTTCTGCTTCAGTACACATACAACAGAGTTCTGTCTAGTGTTTTTTAGCTCCAATAACATATTACTCAATTAGTGATTTCAAGGAAAATAGCTCGGCATGGAGATGAGAAATACAAGACACGCATACAGTTTAGCAGCAGGATAACATGCCAGATCTCGGGGTGTCTTTGAGTTTTTGCAGTACAGGTCACCATTGATTTCAATGAGTACTGAACTCACAAGAGCAACTCATTGAGAAATCACATCTTAGAACCGTTCCATGCATTTCAATGAAGCTCCAGGATATCTGACCATTGCTAATGTTCCTGCAGGAAGAGCAAATTTGGTTAATGAATTGGGCACAAGGTTTCGCACAAGATGGATTAAGAATCGAACATGCCAAATAACTGACACTTTTGTCACCTTTGCCCATATGTAGGCCATGTCTTTAGCTAGATATAGAAATGACTTTGCTGACAACTATTTAGCAGTCAAATTTTTAATTAAATAGTAATTTTAGATTCAAACAAGGGTGTTTTTCTTAAATTTTAAGGGTAGTATATTTTTTAAAATCAAGAAAACAAATTTCAAGGGAAAAGATACAGTGGGTAGAAAAAACAAAAAACGGCCACCTTTTCCCCTTTTGCTACACCTCAGTCTTCACATATTACGGCTATAATCCCTTAAAGGGTTAATCCTTGCATTACATTTTTTTTGCTAGGTTGAATTATTTGAAAGCTCCGGTATCAGGCTGTCATTATAAATTATTCCCAACATCTGTCACTCAATGGAAGGCCTTTTTACTGATCCAAGGGTTTCCTCCCTGGCCAATCGCACACTGAGATAAGTAACACATGCATTTTCTGTGTTGTTCATTGAGGAGCAGACCTCATTATAGCAATGCTCTAACCTTCCCTTAGGACCGTAAGCTGCATTAGGCTAGAATGTTGGATTCCCAATGAAGATCCGATTTATATGCAAATTAGAAGCACAAATATGAGTGTACTGATTATTACAGTAAGTCTGATGGTCCCCAAGGAGACGTCAGTGAAAAGTATACACTAAGATTGCAATATACAATCCTGTGTTCAATCTCTATTTTATTTATTTACTGATATTAGCTTTTTGTAGAATAAACACAAAATCTGTATCTGGAAATGCGAGTTATCGGTGGATGCCATAGTGAAATAAGTAGCTGGACATGTGCTATACTGCGGGGACATTTTTTTAATAGGTCCTGCAATATTATTATCACTTTTGTTTACATCATTTCTCCTGAATCCTGCTCCTTGCACACAAGGCTGGTTTAATATGTATGTGTATATATATATATACATGTATATACATATACATATATATATATATATTTGTCCATACACGCGCGCTATATGGACAAAACTATGGGACATCAATTCACCAAAACATGGGATCGTCCCACAAATTTTGGAACTGCTGGGAGGTTACCACATTATTTCTTACTGACTTTAAGGAAAGATGACTGTAGTTTTGTAACCATCTCTTCTTTAGATATGCGTCATCTCACAACTACTACAATGAGGAAAACTACTAAAACAGGAGAATAAAGGAGAATTACTTTTCTGCTTTGCATGCCTTTTTATTGCATATATTATACCTACATTGTTTCAGAAATAAAATACCTTTAGAAGCAGGCGTACAAACAATATCTGCATTTTTTCTGCAAAATAATTACTTAAATGTAATTGTAATCAGGGCCAGAGTGGAGATTGTCAAGCGGCCAAAGACACCAGACCAACTTCTTAAAGTGTGCATGTCACCTAAAAACATGTTTCCATTAATCAAATGAGCAGTAATGGAATCTATCCTACATTCTAAAATAACAAAGTCTCTTGAGATAAGGAGTGTAACAAGCGTCCATTAGATGTACTGCATATTACAGAATGTTGTTTAGATTAAGGAAGCAAGAGGAAAAAATTTTACCCAGTCGGCTTCTTAGTGGTGTCCAGAATGTATTGAAATGCTGCCTGGGGTGTAATTAGAGACCACGGGGCCCTGGTGCAAAAATTGCCCCAGCCCCCCCCCCCCAACCTCAACAGCTAGTCGGTGTCATCATTGCCCCCACACAACTGGGCTGTGCCTTCTGCCCCTTGCCCCCTTCTTCCAACATACAACATATGTAAACACACACAAATTACACACGCTTATTCATACTAACACACCCATGCTCACATCCATCCATGCATACATACATACATACACATATACATATATGCCCCGCTTACCTCTCACCACTCGTGTAGCTTTCTCTCTGATATGTTCCTGTCTTCCGGAGACGGCTCAAAATGGTTTGGAAAGGGCCGTTCCGACCTGGATCGGTGCAGTCCCTGTCGGAAGGGGCCTTTCTAAACTATTTTGAACCGGGACGAGTAGTCTGCTTTTGCATTCCTGTTGAATATTTCCATGAACTGGTCTTGTTTCAGGATACAATCATACTTTTTGATACTAATTTGGAATTATAGTTTTCACTAGAGGGGATGAGTCAGTTTGAGATCCACTGTCTTCCTTTCTGTCTTTACAACTTACTGAGCATATGGTGACTTCTGAAACAATGACAAATATTTATCTAAACCTCTTCTATGTGTTGACCCAAGTTAAGATAGAAATGAACTATACTCTGCAGGTAGGGGAAAGCAGTTTACCTTTGTACCCTTTCTACTGGATTTTACAAGAGTTCTCATTCAAAAGGTGCTCAAGAAATGTTTTCTTAAAAGAAAAAAAATGGGTGCATGAGATGATAATCGTCCCTTGTCTGCCCATGCAGATAAAGAATACGGGGGCTGTTTTATTCAAACTTGTATTTAATTCTCTCACTGGATAAACCACCTATAACTTCTCTTAATTGCACCTTGTGGAAAGTAAAGTGAATACAATTTTTCAACATTGAAATTTATTTTTTTGTTACTGGGAACGTCTGACTATTTGTCATCTTAAGAGTTTTAATGAAAAAAAGAAGCTTAGTTGCCCCGCTGCCAATCACTTCTTGCCTCATGTCTGCTCTGCGTCCGCTGCATTAACATTCATCTTTGGAAGTGAGACTCCAACAATGCGCATGGACATGTCTGGCCCCTGTCCCGACAACCGCCTCTGCTCACAGGGGCACAGAGAAGCCATATGACAAGAAATATTATTATTGCATTTTATTTATGTATGGAGCAAAAAGGCTGTTAGGCAGCAGGGGATAAAGAAAGGGATAACAAAACACGGAAAGATCAAGGTAAATATAGGGGCAGTATAAATATAAATGGGCAAAACATATCACAAGGTCAGAAATGACCATCCTAATGAGACAGAAATTAGGTGAGATAAATTACAATAGCTGTCCGGTTGGTTAAGCAATTGAAATGCCTAAATAGAAAGGGAAAAACATGTATAACAAGCTCAACCAGTTTAACACAATTAGTTTGAGAACTGTTACCCATACTGTGTGGTGTGGAGTGTCTTTAGATATAGTATACTCAAACCTAACAGCAATACAAGGGATAGATGGGAGAGGGAGTTACAAACGTAGCATAGGTATAACATTATATCGATGTTATATCTGAAAGAAAAAATAATTGGGATTGTGGTTGAATTCCATAGCTCATGTGTATCAAAATTAATTGATTCAGTGTTTGTATTATATCTTTAAAAAGGGTAGACTTCTATGTGTGACAGATGACCAGACGTCATCAAATCGTGGATTTTTTTTACATACATAGAAGGAAAAATCATTATATAGTTAGCTCCAGAAGTGCTCCCGAGACATGCCGTATGTAGCGCAGCTGTCAGCTCTAAGCGTTAATGGCTTTGGCTGCCCATAATTTGGGGAGGTTGCCACAAGGTGATCCTGGTTCCCAGTCATATCAGCCATATCAGCTTTCAAAGGTCTACATCAAGTAACGGACTCTTACGTGTAACATCAGCCATCATTACTTCAAGAAGAAAACGGAAGCCTTCTGGGAGGGAATATAAGGTGAAATAGTCTGGTTGCTTTTATTAATCATTCTTTTTAATACTATTTTCAAGCAATTGAGTACTTAACTGCAAGGGGGATTTTATGCAGAACACAAATGGAAACAAGGACAGGTGCATTTTGACTTGCTTTGTCAGTCAGGGACAAATACAGAAATTCTGTCTGTAACGGTTGCTATTTACATAAATTAAAATAATTACATTCAAGACTATGGTTAACATCTTCAATTTTACTGGATTGCTAGCTCTCATTGCTTCCCTGTTTTCTCTTAATTTTCTTTTTGTTACTACACTATGTGGACAAAAGTATTGGGACACACTTCCTAATAATTGAATCCAGGTGTTTCTAGCAGACCCATTGCCACAGGTGTATAAAATCAAGCACCTGTCCAAGCAGTCTGCATTTACAAACATTTGTGGGGGGGGAATGGGTGAAAAGGGGGGGAACCTTTTCAATAAGTTTGTGAAATGTAATCCCTGTTTGATATCCCACAGCCAACTGTAAGCGGTATTATTGGAAAGTGGAAGCGTTTAGGAACAGCAGCAACATGAAGCGGAAGACCACATAAAGTCAGTGCTGATGCAGATGGTCGCCAACGCTTTGCTGATTCCATAGCTGAAAAGTTCCATTAACATCAGCACAAAAACCGCAGTGGGACTTCATGGAATGGGTTTCCATGGCAGTCTGATGGGAGAGTCTGGGTTTGGCGGATGCATTACCTGTCTGACTGCATTGTGTCTACTGTAAAGTATGGTGGAGGAGGGATAATGGTCTGAGGCTGTTTTTCAGAGGTTGGGCTCCTTACTTCCAGTGAAAGGAAGTCTTAATGTTTCAGCATACCATGACAGTTTGGACAATGCTCGGCTTCCAACTTTCTGGGAACAGTTTGGGAAGACCGTTTTCCATTCCAGCATGACTGTGTCCCAGTGCAGAAAGCAAGGTCCATAAAGGCATTGTTGGATGAGTTTGGTGTGGAAGAACTTCACCTCCCCGCACAGAGCCCTGACCTTAACCCCATCCTACACCTTTGGGATGAACTTAAACGGAGATTGTGAGCCAGGCCTTCTCGTCTAACATCAGTGCCTGACCTCACAAATGCTCTACTGGATGAATGGGCAAGAATTCCCACAGAAACACTCCAAAATCTTGTGGAAACCCTTTCCAGAAGAGTAGAAGCTGTTATAGCTGCAAAGGGGAGACCAACAACATATTAACATCTATGTATTTGGAATGCAATGTCATCAAAGTACCTGTTGGTGTAATGGTCAGGTGCCCCAATACTTTTGTCCATATAATGTATTTTTGTTTTTTTACCTTTATAAATAGAAAAGGGTTGTTGCCATAATTACATCTTGTAAAACTACATTTGGTTTTGTTGGAGATAATTAAATAATGCTAGTTCCTGTCCTGAATATATATCATTTTTCTCCCCACACACTCTTACCAAGGCTGCCTGAGCCAACAAACTCAATCAGCAACACGAGAGGCGCCACCTTAATGAAGAAGAACAGAAGGTAAACATGGCTCGTCTTTCGGTTTGAATACAAGAGGGTATCGGTTTAGGGTAAAAAAAAAAAACCTTTTAGATTGCTTATTGTAATCTAAGTATGCATTACATGTGTTTTAGTTCAAGTATAGTACTGTAGGATTTGTGAAAAAGTGAAAACTGCTTTAAAATTGACCACCAATAAATCGCCCTTATACGTTATACCTTATGCCATTGGGTCTGTTATGTTGCAGAATGAGACTAAAGACATAAGGACCCATAATAATAAGGCTGCTTATTAAGCTTTAAATCATATGTTGTAATTGTAGACTATATGCATTCACTTAATATTGAATGCCCCAAACTACTATATATAATGCGCAGCTATAATAGTAAACTTAGCATTACATAAATCAAAACTCAGTACTGTTTTTTGGAATCAAGTTATACAGCCATAAAAGAAAAAAAATAGAGTACCACTGTAAAACACGAAGGTTTTTTTTTGTTAAACATATTAACAAAGTATTGTGTTAAGCTGTAACATGCTGTGATCACATGATCCTTCCCTAGTTAAGTGGGGTTTGGCTTGTATTGTTGTTGACACAGCTTAAATCTGTAGACAAAATTGCAATCCCATATTGCCTGCCAACAGCAGCCATTTAGACAAACATGCATAATAGCCACAGCCATTAACAGGTCCCCTGACCATGTAGATTTCCTAAGGTTAAAAGGAAAAATATTCTTAGGTTGGAATGTCTAAATAATTGATGTCAAAACGCCTTATCAGTAGAGGAATAGAAAGAAACTTGCATAATACTGGTGAATAGGACTAATGGGTACATCCCTAAGTAATTAACCTTCGTCATACAGAGTCATATCACTCTCTGTATGTCTATACATTGTCTATTCCTATTTACAAAAATATTAAAACCTATTTTTTAAAAAAATTCTGTTGTAAAAACAAAAAATAACTCTTACTTGTAAATATATACATATAATGTATTTGTATGTTGCCTCTTCCAGCATAACACGTCTGTATCATGTATCTAGAAATAGACAGAAAGTGATGATCTATTATCAATCCCATACCCCACAGAACTAACGTTAGGATTTGTTCACATGAAAGACCTTCTAAATACAAAGATAATCATTTTGGAAAATAGTGAATCACGGTCACGTTCGCAATTCAGTTTCTACCTTCTGTAAACTCCACAATAAAATAAAATAAGTTTTTAATGCTCTTTGCATTTCCTCTTGCATATTTTATGTAGATGAATACATTTAAGCATCTACTATAAGTATTATATATTATTATTCTGTATATTTCAGAGTTTTCCATTTGGGGATTTTACTAGTACTGCAAACCCCACCTTTGACAAGCACTAATTTGATGAGGCCGTTAATCTGGCTTATTAATTGACTCTGGAGCCAAGTAAAGAATGGCAGCCTCAGGCCACTTACTATAAGGCACGTGCGCTTATATTTCTTTTGACAATAATATCTACTAAATACTGTGTAATTGGAGATCTTAATGTTTAATAAACAATATGGTGGTAAATCTTCCCATTATTCTCAATACTCACTGTAAGAATTTTAATTAAAAAAAAAGGACACAAAAAAAACACAAGAAAACACGTTTTGATCTATGCATGTGCTTAGTTCTACATCCCTAAAACAATATGCTAAAGATTATCCAGGAATCATATTTAATTTGTCTACCCATTGAGTAAAACATAAGAAACAGATTAGTTTCTGAGCCCTATGTTACACACACTACATTTTTTGAGTGTGTGGCAGGTTTGGCAGATAACACTGGAAAAAAATATATAATACTGTATTTTGGTCGAAGCGAAAACTAAACATTTTTTTAGCTAATACAGAGAAGCATGTTAAAGTATAAGGCATCAGCTGCAGAACCCTTTCGAAACCAGGGCTGTCAATCATGGATTAGTTTCATGAAAAAATGACCAAGACTTCCAGCTTTATTTACCAAGGGCTACCGCTGGGAAAAATCCCTTAATGGACAAGTAGCCATGTCTGGACAGCGAGGCTCAAATTTCAGCATCATCTTTTAAAGTAGATTCATATTATATTATAGAATCCCTGTTCATTCTGTTCTACATAAAAGGACAACTCCGGCAATGATGCGGGCCCACAATATGTAAAATATCTCCATACTGGCATGGCACGTGCCACAAAAGTTAATGTTCAATGACTGGACTTCCGTTTGTAATAGAAACCCAATATTTTAAATGGGAAGTCCCATAGAAAAATATTTTCCCCCCAACAGCATACATTGCTACATACAGTAATGTATATAGTGTATAATGTATAAGGCATTGGCAAAAACCCGAGCACAAAACAGTGTAAAAATAAAAGAAATGGAGTTCATACGTTTCATGCTGCAAATCCTTTTGTTCGATATTAATCCCTTGTGTTAAAGAAATGTGGAGACGATGTTTAATATTAGAGATAACAGAACGTGAAGAGTAATAAGCGAGTCAGTTTTAAATAAACTGCGTCTTTTATATGGTTGGATTCGCTGTTTACGCCTAACAAAATGTTTACTTGTAAAGCATCATGCCCAGATCAATTGCAGCATTAACCCATTAAATAAATGAATGAGAATACAGACAAAGCAATTTTTCCTCCAAGCGGACATAATATATATTGTCCTTTTCATATATTATATATATATATATATATATATATATATATATATATAGCCAGGTTACCATGTTCTTAATTATACATACACAGGAAGGGCAACTATTTCAATACAATTATGCCAGAGAAATAAGCCACGCTCACCACACACCACTAATACACCCAAGGGGTTAATCCTCAATGCTTGACTGATTGTTCCTGAAGTAAATAATCTTTTGTCATAAACAGAGGGGTGGAGGAACAGACACTTTTCTTGGGTTTGTAGATGTAGAAAAAAAACATATGATTGTGTAAAATTAAGACTAAATAAAAAGTTAATACACAATAAACAAATCCATGTTTTCCAGAATATTATATCAGCTGGTATCTCATGAATTAATGTATAAAATACGATTCTGACGGTGGGTTCTAATTTTTAAGAATCACAAAAAATAAATACAAATTTGTTTTTGTTTTTGTAATAAAAAATGGAAATTGAACCAGTTCTTGATTTTGTATTTATTGAAAAGAAATAAAAATGATATATGTATATATAAACTATTTCTCTATAAATATAAACAATCTTGTGAAAGCAGAATGAAATAGATGCATTCTTATTTTGAGAGGAAGAAAAAAAAAAGCATATTTCATTTACAAAGCATTTAAAATATACATAAGAAAATAAATCAAAATATAGTAAAAATACATGTTGAAATCTGATGACCAATAAAGCATCACAATTGTTTTGGGTGATAACGTTATGAAAATATACATTAGAAAACCATAAGGTGTGTTAACTGCAAAGAAAGCGGTAGCGTCCTTATAACAGATTTTTGCACCCAGCGGTAGCGTCCTTATAACCGATTTTTGCACCCAGTACAAATTACGAAATCAAATCTAACTGCTTATACGCACTCGCTTTTAGGTGGGTGCATTATGCATCTATTTATAGAAATATAGTTTTATTTTTGTGGCAACTGGCCACAATAGCTTGTTCTCATATGGTATATATGAAAAACTGACACTGCGGTTTCATTTCTGTACCATTTTATAACCAGCATTTCCAAAAAATTAAGTAAAATTGCATTCACACTATTGCATGATACTCCACAACCCCATCTCCAATCAACACAGAAACAAAGCAGGGAAGAGTTAGCCTAGAAATGCTTGTACTTTCTGAATTATCTTATCTTTCCTGAAAACTTTGGGATTGAATTAGTCTGAGGTCTCTGCTTCTATAAGAATATTCTAAAACAGATCTATTATAGATTGGTTACACATATGAAGCCCTGCGCTGCTAGGTGGATTGCCACTGCAAAGGGTTAAAAAGTGATTCACTGAGTACCTCTTAAAGCTTTGGTTGGCTAGGTTCTATTAAGTTTATGCAACACAACTGATATCACAATTCATTTGGAATGTGTAGGGGGATATCTTAAAAAATGCAACAAGGCCTGATCAGGTTAAAGCCCAATTATTTTGAAATTAATAATAAAAAAAAATAAAAAAATATTATTTTTACTACCAGCCAACAAAATTCTATATTTTTGCGTATGTGGTATTCTCAGGCAAATAGATACTAATTTAACTAAATGCTTTTAATCCCTGTGTCTTGACTTGGTTTCCAACAATGGTGCGAAACCATAATAACAAACAAAAAAAGTGATAAAAATGTAATGGCCAAAAAAGCCAAGTGATCTCAAAGTTAACCCTTTCAGCACCACTGTGCACATTTCTAAAAAAAAATAAAAAAAAAATAAATAAAAAAAAGTCACAATCTTTCTTTGCAGTTTTAGAAAACCCTCCTCTGTGGTGTATGGAGAAAGGTCAGAGATGCTTCTATGCTGGTATAAGACAGAGAAGTGAGACAAAGAGAGGTATTTTGTTAAGCAAAAAGATAAAAGCTGGTCACAAGTGCTATAAAAGTTCTTTTTTCTTCAAAGATTTTTTTCCCAAAGCATTTATCTTCAAGCAGATGGCTTTGGGGATCGAAAGTTCCCCCAAAAGGTCCAGGAAACCGTAGATCCCAACAAAAAAAGTTAGAACATTCCTACCATGAAAAGGCATGATCTGTTGTCATTTAAATATAAAATATACTTACAAAATGTTACAGTTGTTATTTACAAAGAAAAAGCATACAGAGTGTACAAGAATCCCACATTGGATTGTCACCATCACACAGTAGTCTCCCCTTGTTTACTGTTGGTAAGTCTCGTGTAGAACTTTCTCCAGGAATTTAGCGTTTTTCCAGACCAGATCCAGAAGCCAGATGTTATTCCCACTATTAAGGTCATGAGATATTTGATCATGAAGACAGTGAAGTCTGGAGTCATGGGTGGGTGATGGGTACTGGGGCAGGGTATGGCATAGGACTTGCAGCTCTGGCTAACCCAACTTTTCTCCCACTGTTCCCTGAAAGCTTGTTCATAAAAGTAGCAAGCAATGACAATGGTGGCCGGGACCGTGTAGAGGACACTGAAGATTCCAATTCTTACCATCAGCTTCTCTAGCTTTTCGGTTTTGGTTCCATCATGTTTCATGATGGTCCTTATCCTGAAGAGGGATACAAAGCCAGCCAGGAGGAAGGAAGTGCCAATAAACAAGTAAACAAAAAGTGGGGCCAGGACAAATCCACGCAGTGCATCCACATTGTTGATTCCTACAAAACACACCCCACTCAGGATATCCCCATCCACCTGCCCCACTGCCAAGATGGTGATGGTTTTGATGGCAGGCACTGCCCAGGCAGCCAGGTGGAAGTACTGGGAATTGGCTTCTATGGCTTCATGCCCCCACTTCATGCCAGCTGCCAAGAACCAAGTGAGGGAAAGGATGACCCACCAGATGGAGCTGGCCATGCTGAAGAAGTAGAGCATCATGAACAGGAAGGTGCAGCCCTCCTTCTTGGTGCCCTGTGCCACCGTTTTGTAGCCATCCTCCACGAAATGCTCGTTGCACACCACCTTATCCTCCAACAAGAAGCCGGCGATGTAGGCTATGGCTACCATGGTGTAGCAGCCGGAGAGGAAGATGATGGGTCTCTCCGGGTAGCTGAAGCGCTTCATGTCCACCAGGTAAGTGAGCACCGTGAACAGGGTGGAGGCGCAGCACAGCACCGACCAGATGCCTATCCAAATGCGGGAGAAGCGCAGCTCCTCTTGGGAGAAGTACATGATGCCGTGAACCCTGCCGGGCTCGCAGGGGGCTCCGCAGTCCTTCTCCCCCAGGAAGTGGTAGTTCACATAGGAGGGCATCTTGAGCGCCCTGGGGCAGGTGAACTTGTCCCTGTACGATGTCCTGACGTTGGGGTTGCTGGTCCACAGCTCGGGCAGGGCAGGGGTTGGGGTGCCCTTTTCAGATGTGTTCTGCCCCACGCACAGCTCCCCTGCCCCGTTCACCGGGAACTTCTCACAGCGGAGAGTCTCCGGCCACTGGAAGCCGAACTTGTTCATCAGAGCCTCGCAGCCCTGCCTGGCCCGCTCACACAGGGACCTGCACGGGGGCAGCGCCTGCTCCAGCACCGTGCACACTGGGGCATACATGGAGCAGAGGAAGAACTTGAGCTCCGGGGAGCACTGCACCTTGACCAGGGGGTAAAACTGATGCACCTCCAGCCCCGCGTCCTCCTGGTTGGTGTGCCCCAGCAGATTGGGCATGATGGTCTGGTTATAAGCGATATCCGTGCACAGTGGGATAGAGATGGGCTGGCAGTATCCATGGTCCGGGACGGAGATGCCCTTCTCCCCATTATACTGCCCCTCCGCCGCCGGCACGCAAGCAGAGAGCAGCAGCAGCAGCAGCAGGGGGTAAACCGGGCTGCAAACTTTACAAGAGCCCCGCAGGAGGAGCCCGGGCTGTGCCATGCTGCCAGCGTGTGCCCCTCTCGGATCCCTCGCCATGCAAGTTCAGTGCGTGCAGCATGAAGCCCCCGCCAGCTCCGCAACAGTCCTCGGCGAACGAGCGGCTCACTCCACGCTCTCTCCTTCCTCTCCAGTCTTGCCCCCTCGCTTTTGCCCTGTTCCCCCTCCCCAGGTGCAGAGACGGGAGGAGCCCCACTCCCAGCAGCCCCGACCACTCGTGTCAATCCTTCAACTCGTCTCATAGCCGTTTCCAGGCTCCCCGCTGCCCGCCTCTTTACCGAGAGGGAGGAGCCTTGAAACCAGAAGCAAACTTGTCAGCTAAGGGATCCTCTCACAACCTGACTGAACTTTCTGACGGAGCGAACGGCGATTACACGGCGCTGTGCACACCGTGTATTAATAACATGACATACATATAACATGACATATAATAATTATCCTTTATAACAATGGTGGTGTGTGCTGGCCGTACAGCATGTACACCCTCAGACATGTATGTTCACATGCACACGATCAGCCGGTTTGCATTATTTATTTACTATGCCCAGTTATTTATTATTCTAATTTGCACTTTACACATGTAAAGCAATGTAAATACTACATTAGCATTTATTGTAATTATTGAGTCAATATTTATACATAAAATATGGAAATAATAATATCTAAATCTTATTTCCAAAATCTGTATTGCGGCCATAATTAAAGAGACATGTGAAAAATGTGACGTCCCTTTAAAATGCGGCGGTGTCCCCCCTTAAGATATACATAGATTGTTAAGGGGCGCCCGGGAACACTGAGCTGTCCCACAGGATCACCTACACCATGTTTCCCGTATAAGATGGCGCATTCCATCCTGGAGCAGTTTTTGAACTATGGTATGGTCCAGATTCCTCTCCTTAAGGGGCTCTTATCTGTCCATGTGCCATAGGCTGCAATGCGGATTAGAAAAAGATGATGCAGAACCTCTTGAACACAAAACCTATCAGCTTTTGAGCAGCCGTGTACATCAAAGCATGACATCATCGGTGTGACAGCAAAGTGATCTGATTACGAATCAAAGGGCAGAGAGACAGCTACCCTGGGTATGGCATGGACCTGGACAACCGAGCTACAGGGATCTGGGGAATCCTGTATGGTTGTAGTTTAGATACCAGAGGCATTAGTGGCGGGGGGGGGTCTGCCACTTTACAGATCTCTGGTCACTCACCTAGAGTGTTGTGTACAGAAGGATATTGACATTCTAGAGAGAGTTCTCTAGGCGATCTACCAAAAACTAAGGGATCTTACTATGTATAGCTTGGAGGGGAGATGCAATAGAACTACATGAAGGCGACAATGGAATGAAAAGAGGGAGATTTCATTCCATGTTTCTATGAATTGGCCCTTTATAATACACAACTGGATCAGTAAGATCAGCTTACCATATAAACTATGCATTATGTAGGGTCAACTCATCAATTCTCTCTAGGGCTGGCCCTTCGTAATGCATAACTATTCCAGCAGCGGGATCTCCATTCCAGGAAGCGGCTTGGCAGAGGCAACGTATGCACTATACTGGGAAATGAATGTGTTTTGGTATGTGTGTCTATATTGTGTGGCTCCTTTTGCTTTTTTCTGTCTATGTGTGCCTGTGTGTCCTATACAGGGAACAGACCCTTTCTTGGTGGGACTGGGCCCAGTTACTAGCCTTACGCTTTAGCCAATATATGCTTAGTTATGCCAATACCACCACCATGCAGTCCTGCCTTCTTCTTCATCATCATCAGACTGACATTATGATGTTTTTCACCTTGGTCTGGATGAGGTAACTGCAATGATTTGGGGTGGAAAGTCGATACAATGTAAATGCAGCCTTACCTTAAATGCGAGTCCCTTTTAATTAAACAAACTGTTCCTATTAACCCAAATCACTGCATACTTTCCATGACTTCCTTGATGGAGCGTGACGGTTCCCATTCAGTGTTACCGTGAACACTTTATCACAGGGCAGCATGTGCTGCTAATTATAACACGGAAAACACAGGCATTCATTTATCTGTAGACCACGTGTTTCTCTAGGACTGGACACAATTTCTGTAAATATTCACATGCAGGGAACTTCATTCGTCATTGTATGCGTATGATGGCGTTATCTAAATCAATAATTAGTATTGATATTCCTTATATTTCCTTTCTTGGCATGTGTTACATCAGCGATCTGTTGTGAACAAACTACATTAATATATAATCATAGTTAATATCATCGTATTGGGACTATGGCTCCTAAGCCTACACTTAAGCTTTATGATGGGCTGACTTTATATTGGAGATATCTCGACCCATAGGCCACATATCCCTTGTACCTATATTGCTCTTAGTCTGGCAGATCCTGTTTATTAGTTCGTGGCCAATGGCTGGCTACCCACAGCCAGATGTATCTAGTAGTAGGTAGCACATGCCTAATTTAATGGCCACTGACCTTAAAGTGCCAGGATCAAATTTAACCCCCAGTCTGGTAATTGCCTCCAATAGTAAATATCTCCAATTACACTGGCCGAGAAGCAAAAAGCAGAAGCTATATGTAGTTTTAATGAGCTAAAAACAAATATGACGGTATTAATATAGTATTGTTACTAAATACTAAATAAGACTGGTAAGAGTATGCACAGAACACACCAATGTGGTAACTGTATTCCATTTTTTCTCCTTGTAGGGAATAAACATTTTCTCTTAATTTTAGCACACACTGCGTAGAACATTATATATTTTGTGGGGGGGGGGAATGTAACAGTAAAAGTTTACCTAATAGAGTTTGCGTTGTCAGAGGAGCTTTAACAATACATGCATTAAGTGACACAGTTATTCATATACATTTAACAATTGCTTCCTCCGTGGAATGAAAATGCACACGATCCCTTGGAAGTTGAAGCCGGCTTCTGGTGATTCCGCATCGGATTGGTTGAGAAAGGAGTCGGCTGGGATTTAAGACCAGGGTTGGCAGAAGGAGAGTTTATTAATTGCGCTCCTTTTTTTCTTCTCTGGAAAACAGGGAAGATTCAACTATCTGTTGAGGTGTCCGGCAAAAATTCACTGAATAAATCAACTTTTTCTTTTACAGAAATCTTTAAAGAATAAAAAAAAAAATTAAAGCATTTTAAAAATATATATATATATTACTAAGAAAAACACATTCAAGAGATTTGTTGTTTGTTACATTGTCATCTCACTGCTTGATTCCAGTGCTATTTTATAAACTTTTATATTACATTTTTATATCTTATGAGCATTTCAGCTGGTGTATCTATTGAGGTAATTGGGTGACATATACCATCACGCTGCATTTTAAGTACCCAAACAATATTTTTCATGTTTGACATCAATATGTGTTAAGGATGCTGATTCTTTCTTTTTGTTGTTTATTGATATATATATATATATATACCTATATCGCTGTCCAGTGAGTAAATAGGACATAACAAGTAGTGACAAGCAAACAAAAGGCGAAGACGGCCCTGCTGAAACAAACCATCAGGACTCCATTATCTTATTCAAGGCCTATGCATACTGTAGTAATGTACACTTTATATGACCACATGCGTGTGATACTCAATGTAAAACTGCATTCAACTGTAAAACCTACATTTGCTGGAAGCGGATCTGCCACGTTTTCCCATATAGTACATTTAAAGTTCCATACAGTAAATAAACCCATGTTATTGTGTTTATATATAGTAAAATGACCAATATATTGGTGCTGAAACCCCTCATTATGTATATACCATAAGGGCAGCTGTCTATGAAGTATATGAAGTTCAGTCTATCATCAATTCTCGTGTGTCCAGGGGTCGCCTGCAGTATTTAGTTCATTGGAGAGGATACAGCCTTTGGATAGGTGGATGAGGAGAAGGGAGAGAACTTCAGGACTGGAATTTGATCTTATATTCCAGACTTCCTACCGACTCTGATTGTAAAACGCTATGGAATCTGCCGGCGATACATAAAAAAAATATTTTTTAGTGTTTCAACTAAATATCTCAAAAACAATCAGACTGCTTGGGAAATAAAAACACATGCAATATTTTGTTTAATTTAAAGACAGTTCCCCTTTAATGAACATCTAGTGTTCATATATGGAGCTCTGTAAATACCACTCATATTGTGAGATATATGAGGTATATAGATACTACAAATATTCATCATGTATATTATACACAGAGGATTTGATCAACTAAAGCAAACTGGAAGTAATTCATACTGTATATTCTGAAATGTGTCACATATTGTTTATTTCTCTTTGGAGACCCCACTCTTGGTTGCTTGGCACTTGTAGCTGATTAACTCAATGCTTCTGCATGTAAAATGCATCCCCTTGATCATTAAGCATTGGATGACCCAAGTGACAGAGTAATAGCATGAGCATACTTCATAGGTGTCCAATTTTATGTGGAACAGTCCCTATTTTCAGGTTATCATGCCCGGTTGTGGAGATCAGAGGCCATCTCCTTACCATCACACTAAGCAGTAGAAACAATCCAGGTCTGAACTTTTGCAGCGCAGACCTGAGTCACAGCTCCCACATGGCCGCCTTATGACCTGTTGACAAGGAGTGCCAAGATATGTCATATAGCAGCACTCTTCTTGGTTATGGCAAAGATCTGCCCCTAGCCCCGCATCTGCCCACATCCCCACACCCCGTACTGTGCCTGTCTCTTTTGTAAATAAAATTATAAATGATTCCACTGAGCAGCAAATGGCTGTACTCTGGCACTGTGATCTGTATATAGTAATATATAGAAGGGGGCCCTTGTAACAGTGTTGTCTGTCCAAGTGAGTTAGGTAGTTAGTCCTGGGGCAAATTAAGATGGCATTCAATACTTGCCAATGGTAACGGGAGTGCTACTCATGACTTGTTAGCTTGCTGTGTCCCTATTTACAGAGATGTGGGGTAAAACAAGTACTGCGTGTAAACGAAAAGTACGTTGGTAAAGGACAATGAGTATCGTGTGAACGTTAATGCTGCAGTTAAAACTACTTTACTAGTGAAGATGCACTTAGTTAACATGCCAATCGTTCTAACCCTGTATGTAAACTAAGATATATCACTGGGGAGTGTCAGCGAAGTACACTTTGTCCAACTCTGACTTTAGTGAGTGGAGTTTGAGAATGATGGAGTGACTTAATGTATGTGATCTGTAAAATTATCAAAAAGCATTGGCCTGGTTCAAACCTACCACACATTAAAAAGATACAAAACCATGAGAAGTGCTTGTCTTTACATTATATTTCATGGGGTTATATAAAGTGCCAGCTGATTCAGTAGCACCATTACAGTAGGAAGAGTGAAAATGAGTAACATTTAAATTAATGATAACATTAAAACACATTAAGGCATACTGGAAACTTGCCCATTGGGGCAAAGCTGTTCTATTCCGTCGGTGAAACGACCTGCTTTTCGATTCTTTCCTTTGTATTAATATATACATCGGGTTTGTGGATGATCTGTTGGACTTTTCTTGGATCTTTTAAACCAGGGGTTCTCAAACTGCGGCCCTCCAGCTGCTGCAGGACTACATCTCCCATAATGCTCCTTCAGCTAAGGGGCTGGCTGAGGAGTATGGGAGATGTAGTCCTGCAGCAGCTGGAGGGCCGCAGTTTGAGAACCCCTGTTTTAAACATTTCATACATCTCTTCTTCAAGAACAATAGCTTTGCTTTTCACTCACCCCTCCCTCTCCTGTTAAACTTCTTGGACTAATATCTCATACAATGTTAATTGAATTCCAGAATTTCTGTGGTTTGCTCGCTCACTATTGTTTATGTGGCCCTGAAAACTGATTCTGGATTCCAGTTCCAATCCTTGTTCATTGCCTTCACGAAAACCACCCGCTTAACCCGGAATAAGAATTTATTTCATGTAATTAAACACACAAGCAAAATCGGTTTATAAAAAAAAAAGTTAATTTGAATTTGTCTTAAAAAGATTTTCCTATAACTTATGGAAACACAATTTATCAATTTAAATTAATAGTTGAGAAATCTACTTTTAGGAATAAAACAGTCATTACAAAAAAATGAAAACCTTAAGTGCAGCTTTATAACAGACAGAAGAGTTAATATCCATGCCAGACTAGCATTTCTTTCATACGGAAAATAATTTCAGTTTTTAAATCATAAGCAGTTTTGGCAAACAATGTTTTCTTTCTTAGGAACTTAATGAACATTTCTATGGTTTAATGCTTGACTCGTATTTCGTAGCTCTCACGGTAGGTTATTAAAATGTATAGTTTAATGTAAAACAAAGAAACCAAATATACTGTTACAATACAGTATATACTGTATATATATATATATATACCGGTAAATATATATATATATATATATATATATATACAGTTCTGTGTAAATATTTTAGGCAGGTGTGGATAAATGATTTAAAGTTAGAATTCTTTCATAAGTAGACATGTTAATCCTTTATTTTTAACAGAAGAAAATATTTGGTGCAACCATCCTTTTCCTTCAAAACAGCATCAATTCTTGTATGTTTAAACAGTTTATATCAATTTAATATGTAGGGTGAAAGACAATCATTAACTGAAACAGAAACTGCTGTGTAGGAGGAATAAAACTGGGTGAGGAACAGTCAACTCACTAACAAGGTGAGGTTGCTGAGGTTAATAGCAATGTGGTGGCCCCACGGGCAGACTGACCCATCGGGCACTAGGGCATGGACCGAGGGCCCTGGAGGGTTGGGGGGCCCACGAGGGTCAAGCCTCTTTTTTTTTTTTTTACGCGGAGGAGAGAGAGGGGTGCCGAGAAGCTTTCAGCAACCGCTCGGCGGCCCTCAGTCTCCTCCGCGAAGCCTCTAACTCTGTTGCAGAGCAGGGAGACAGAGGCCTCGCGCTCCCACCGCAGGACGTCTGGAAGGTAAGTGAACTACAAAGGGGAGAGGGTAGATATTGAGAAGGAGAGGAGAGGGAGTAGATAGCGAGAAGGGTGGGAGAGGGGCTGTTTGGGGATAAAGTTGACTCACACTGGTCTGTTTGGGGACAAAGATGGCAAGTACTATGTGTGTTATCTGGGTACTGGTCAGGTTCTATGTGGGCAGTGTAGACTCCAGGGCTGGCTTTGGGTTGTGCGACCTGTGCTTGAAATTTAGGGGGTTTTCTCTATACCTTTAATGCTGAGTTTTTATGTGGATTCCCAATTGATCTATACCTGCAAAGCTGGGTTTTTGTGTTATTCTGTTGATCCATATCTGCTATGCTCTGTTTCATACATTATTTATGTGTACCTGCAAAGTATGAACAGCTTGTGGTGCATATACATGGGAAGCTGTTCATACTGATTCTCTAACACGACAAGGAGTGTTTTCTGGGCTGCTGCAAATATTGGGAATCATTTTTTATTATTTATTTTCTTTGCTTTCACACGTGGGATTGGCACTATTGTTTTTTACATTTGTATACCTTCAAAAACAGAGTTTCTATGTTTTATTCAGTTGAGCAATACCTGCAATGCTGTTTCCATGTGTTTATTGGATCTATACCCTCAGTGTTGAGTTTACATGTGATTTCCTGTTGATCTATACCTGCCATGCTGGGCTTGTGTGTTCTGTTGAGCTATATCTGCAATGCTATGTAGCCATACCTCTGACGAGAAAATAAGGCCAAGTGACTCAATTATTCAAGTAAACACAGGAACTATTATGCAGAAAAATGGCAGCGGGTGCGCTGGACAGATGAGTAAAAAATTTAAATATTTGGCTGTAGCAGAAAGCAGTTTGTTCGGCGAAGGGGTGGAGAGCGGGATAAGAATGAGTGTTTGCAGGCAACAGTGAAGCATGGTGGAGGTTGGGGATTTGGTCAGAATTAATAATCTCCCCAATGCTGAGAAGTACAGGCAGATACTTATAATTCATGCAATATCACAAGAGAGGCATCTGACTGTTCTCAAATTTATTCTGCAGTATGTCAACGACCCCAAACATACAGCCAAAGTAAATAAGAAGATGATGTTTGGAACCTACCGAGTTCCTTAAAATACTGTGTGCGAGAGAACCTAGGAGAACTGATGCTCTTTTGAAGGCAAAGGGTGATTGATCATGCCAAATATTGATTTGATTTAGCTTTTTCTTCTGTTCCCTCATCTTGCATTTTGTTAAATGATAATAATAAATTATTAACATGTATTTTTGAAATAATTCTCACAGCAATGTTTTATACCTGTCAAAAACATGTACAGTACAAAACAAATGTATTACAGTTAACAGCACATTTTACCCGATGCAGTGCTTACCCAGTTTGTCACTGAAAGGGTTAACAGACAACACCTTAACATAATTAATGCCATTTCAGATATACTGCTTAAAATTAGAATTAAAAATTGTATACAAATCAAAAAAATATTTTATTTAATCTTTTATTATGCAAACCAAAATTTACCCCATATGAAAACATTTTATTTTGAAATTTTGGGTTCGAGAGTGTGATTTATTCAGGTGCGTCTGTAGCAATGGCTGCAAAACGGTGGCACTGGATGAATGAATTTGCTTCAATTTCTTTCAGACTATGACAGCCATACGATCTGTGAAAAGGAGCACAAACAAGCAGTACGTCTCAAACATTTGTCAGGCATTTATGCAATAAAACGGTAAGTGTTCCCATATCTAGAGCAAATATATTGAGCGTCATTTTATTTTAAATGTCTGTTATCACTATTGCAAATCTGTAGGGATTGCTGATGAAAACAATATTTTAGAAGACACTTTACAAAATATGTATATTATAAACTATAGACAACACATATGATTTGCACCATACATGCATCTACTGTTATGTCCAACGTTACGGTATTTTAACAAGTTTTAGCATTCTTCCGAACAGTGGAAAGGAGCAAGTTCCTGGTAGTGTGGTGTAGTAGGAGGAAAGAGGAGGAGAGAGCTTCCATCATACTAATTAATGGAAATGACATCATGTCTGAATAATTCACTTCTACTCAGAGTAACACAAGATATAAGGGAGGATCATATGTGAGAAGAACCCAGGATGATCACAAGTAGGGCCTGAAAACTTTTATTTCCGTTAGCCCCTCCATGTATTGCAGAAATATAATATCGCAGAAGCACATGTAGCAGACAAGACAATGCTCTCCACTTAGCCTGTCTGATACAGATCTACCAAGAGAGGAACACACAGAAAATACACGAAAAGAGCAAAGAAAGGATCCAGGCATGGCACAGAATTGCACAAAAGAAAAATACTCATTGGGGTTTATTCAGCGGGTGTCAGTGGGTGTTGCAGCTTTACCTTACTGATTTCATTTTACCCTTTGAATGGCAAACCCCAGTGAACTGTTCCAGGAATAGCTTTGATAGCACTGTATAAAGCATATTAAAATCAGAGGTTTTTGATTGAAGTATGCATTATACAGGGCCAGCTGAGTCTTGCAGAGAAATTAGGGAGGGATAAACCATAGTGAGTCCAGGAAATTGAAACTACAACTCTGCTGCAGACTCCCCTGCCGACCCCAGTATAAACCCTTTCGTTGTGACCCATAATCTTTAAGTAAGAGAATCCCAGCAGCCACTTCCACCTTTCCAATTCTAACTTGATAGACCATGGAGGACAAGCCCCTAGTATTCCAGTAGCCGGCACACAATATCAGTAGCCACCTTAAAATATTCCATGGTAAGGACCTCAGAAAATGCTCGGGCACGGAGTCTCCATTACCTACATCCACCTCTGTACGGCTGACTTCAGAAAATGCCTTAATTAACCTCGGTTAATCAAAATTCCATAAACATGTTACATTAATCAAGCATTTTAATCATTACAATTTGTGTCAATTTGTCTCGTTTCTTTTATGTAGAAGGATAAAAAGAATTCAGCGTTAAATCCTTTGAGCGCGTTGGCTGCCTGGAGTGAGCTAATGGGGGACAGATCTGTAAAGCGTCCCCATTGGCTTTCTGCTGTTATTGTAAACTTTGCACTGTTTAGATCCTCCGCGGTGTATCATTGGAAGCTTCCATGTGACCTTTATTTTAGGTTAGATATTTCACCTACTTTCGTCTAAAGTTTCACATTATATATTCAAAATAAACACAAAATAAATGTACACAACCAGCATGTCTGCAGAGAACATGATCTCCTTATCAACAAAACCATGACGGCAGAGAAGAACCGTTCTAGTCGGCCCATTTTTCCTGATGTAAAGGCTGAGACTTTAATCAGTCCTTGTTCTCATCTTAGATTCGGGGTAGATTTTTGCCTGTCCAATGCATGTTTAAATGACCTCACTGTATTCACCACTCCTGATGGGAGGCTGTTCCATTTATCTACCACCCTCTCTTTAAAGTAACCCTTACGAAAAATTACTGCAGTTTTTCTGAAGTAATACTGCTATTTTTTGGACATGAAAAAACTGCAATACTGCACTTTTACTGCAGTATTACTGCACATTTACTGCAGTTTTACTGCATTTGTACTTCACTGTACTGCAGTTTTACTGCACATTTACCGCACTTTTTTTTTTTATATTGCAAACCTACAGTTGTACTTCAATGTACTGCAGCTTTATTGCATTTGTACTTCTGTACAAAAATAACTGCAGTACAACTGCAGTACAGTGAAGTACAAATGCAGTAAAACTGCAGTAAATGTGCAGTAATACTGCAGTAAAAGTGCAGTATTGCAGTTTTTTCATGTCCAAAAAATAGCAGTATTACTTCAGAAAAACTGCAGTAATTTTTTTGTAAGGGAAAACATCCTTACGTTAAAAAAAAAAAGAAGTAGCGTTTAATTTTACAAAAAAAAATGGTTGCTATGACTCTGCACATTTTTACATAGTATTGAAAATGAATGTACTCATCCTAAAAAGATAAAGATCCACAGATTCTTGGCAGATGTAACTTTTTAATATAATTTTAATGATGATAGGTTCATTTGGTTCAGCAATCTATGAAAGATTCATTTGAATTAATTAAATCTCTGACAATTTAATATTCATTCAAATAACATTCAGAATAATCCAAAATGTTAGAGCATATTTTAATAATGTTAAAACCCTATACTGAGAAAACGCTCTTATACCCATTTGCAGTTTGCACCTGTTGGGAGGTGATGATGATGATGATGATGATGATGGTTATTATTATGCATTTAAAGAACTTAGCAGGAACTCATAACCGCCATGTATTCTGGTGAATTCCTATTGAATTCAGTTGATATCCCGAGTGGACCCAATACCTTGACAAATAATGGACTTGCTGGCCATATCTGCAAAGTTCTTTCAGAACCATGCAGTAGTTTAGTATTTTTAATATGGCTGAAACTATCGGTAGTTATTAAGAACAAATAAACTTATATAAAATATCTGGTCAGTTACCCTGGTGATGGCTTTTCTTCAAATCCTTATGTCGGTGAAACGGTGGTAGTTAAAATACCCCATCATGCACTGTGTATTAATAGCTGCCAGGAGTAAATCTCCTTCCCATAAGCCAATACTTGCAGGCTCTGACGGATATAGTTTGCTGGTGCAATGGATGTTGCCTAAACGCACACTTATCTCCTCCAACGATTCCCTGAAATAAACCTCCGCTAACCGACACGTTTGTGTTACTTTATTTGCATGCGTGTGGCCTAGTAGGTAGATCTATATCGTAAATATGCAGTTTGTAAAACCATAAAGCTTCTAATCAATGCTTAAAGAAAGATGCTGCCTTTCCAGTCCAGAGCACCACAAAGCATATTAGAAGCATATTCTCTTTCAACGTCACTGAGAAGGTTAAAGTTGTGTCCAACATATCACTTCTGTTCCTGTGTTTTAAAAACTGAAACTCACTCCCTGTTGGGGCAATTACCAGATTATAAATTTCATGCAGTCTAGAGATTAATAGTGACAAGTCATAGAGGGACATAGTCTTTAATGCTGTATGACGCCTGATCTATGCATGTCTACCATACATGCAAGAACAATACTTATAGTTGTATTTACTGGGCAGATCTGACTGTGCGGTAATTCCTTGTCATACGTGTCAGTCGTGTACATTGGGCAGTTCTGACCTTAGGGTCAGACTATTGTGATGGATCCCAGCTGTGTTTATTGGACACTTCTGGTTACGGGGCCTGTTCGTTGTGATAGATCCCAGTTACATCTATTGGGTAGGCCCCACCTCGCGGTCAGCCCTTTGTGATCCTCGGTTTGTTTATTCGGAGGCCGATTCATTGTGATAGACCCCAGGTGTGGGTATCGGGTTGTTCATGGGTTTTCATGGCTGGTCTAACATATTTTGGGTGAAGCTTTAAGTTTTCCTGAATGTTTAACTGTGTTTTTGCCACTACAAGGCGTAGCTCTTAAAAGATAAAGTGCGGATTCCTTGCTGAACTATACACAATGTTGTTTTTAGTAGTCACCTACTTGTGTGGTCTAAGGAATTAAGTAAAATATTTCGGAATGTAAAAATCTATATTTTGCATTGCTTTTAAATCTTGTTTCATGATTCAGATTTCTGACGCGTAAGAAAACAGCTACAGTACTTGGCATTCCTTTTTCGCCTGCCAAAGAACGTGTGACTTAAATCTGCCAGGCCAAGGTCATACGGCAGAGCGGGTATATCTCCTTGTAATTGCACTCTAGTCCGTCTTAAGGGAAACTCACTCCTAATGGAAGCGCTCGATAGGCAGGCAGACATGTTTTAACCGGGATAGCACCAGGGGAAAAATGTCTGCCACCCATATTTACATCACATGCATTTTGGGATAAAGGGAGAAGGTAACGCATGTATATTGTTACAAATGTGGCACTAAAATGTGTACCGGTACTTATCCCTTTCCAATTTACAGCATAATAAAAAGGTAGTACAAAAAGTGCATTTATAATGGAAGTACACTAGCCATAGAGGCTTTTGATCATTATATTAAATATGCATGCAGGTCTCTGCCCATAGAGCTTACAGTCGGAGTGGGTGAATCTACAGATGCAAATGAATGGAATCAGCACTCTGCTGTACCGCACCATATCACATTTTAGGGTTTGTATATATATTTTAAAATTTTTCTGACATTAATATATTCTACCTTTCTAGAATGAAGGAGAATGAGAACTCGACAAATACGCTGTCATACTATCAGCATCGTTACCCTATAACTAGATTTCAGCTCTTTAAAGAGCCAGTATACTTTCGTTTTAACACTTACGGAAGTAATTAAAGTTAGGTTTGCACACCGGTTATCATCATTTCTAAAATAAAAAAGAGGCATTTCTTGCCATATCATTGTTTGTATCCCACCACCTGCTTTTGTAGGGAAACAGCATGTTTACAGGTAATACGCATTCACACGCTATCCGACAGTTTATATATATAAAGAAAAATCCCCATAGAAAAGCAAAAACATTTTTAATGTTACGTACTTGGTTTCACAGAAAACTCAACATTATAGTCCCCCCTGGGGGCTTTTATAAAGATACATATAATATTCTGACAGTTTATTTTACAAATAAGGTTTACTGGCTCTTTAAGGAGCGGAAATCTACTTATAGGTTAAAAGTGTTGGTAGTCAATATTCTCAGAGTAGAAGATAGCTGGAGTTATCATCTCAGGGGCTCATCCTTGGACAATTTAACCCTTGATGAATTGAACTCCGATGGCTGTTCACAGCATTTGAAATACAACATTCAAGTGGGCTTCATTTGAAACCAGTACTACACATTTACTCCATGTATACCACTCGCTAGGAACTAGTTAAATATTGGTTTGAAGAGGTGTTGTCATGCGTCCCCTATGTTTTTTATTTATTTTTTGAGAAAAAGTTTGTGGAATCTACAGTATGAAGTTCGCCAACTAAGTTTGAAATGCTCTCTGTCTAATTTCACTTTAAACAGCTCAGACCTGTTTGCTTGACTGATGAATGAAAACAGGGAGTAAAATGACGGGAAAATTGTTCATTAAGTAACTCCTCTCCTCTACGGTGCATTAAACAGCTCCCACGGGCATGTGTTGATACAAGCCAGGGGAAGAAAGACAAACATACGTATGAGAAATTATTTAACACCACCCTGTTTCGGAGCCCATTATGTAATTGTTATTTTGTTTCAAGTTCTTCTTCTTATTATTATTCCTATTTCAGTTTACGTAGCCAATGAATGTTCTAGATTGTGTCTTGTTTTATCACTTCACTGCTTCCCTGTTTACAAAAACGCAGTCATTATGCTTCCCAGATAATTATGTTCTCTGACTGATTCCACTCTATTTGACTCTAGGATTAACCACAGATGAAATCAATAATGGTAGTATAGTAAAACATCTAATTCCTTCTATCTTTGGCGTGTTAATCTGAAGAATGTAATAAGAGTGATGAGAAGATGAGAGGATGATGAGCATATAATACATACTGAATGCTTTACTTAAAAAAAAAGATTGGACAGAATGATGAGAGCTTCCCATTTAACACAAAAAGAAAGACATGTCCATTAAGCTCAACTTGATTGTCCCTTTTAAAGAGCTTGAAGGACAACAAAAAACACCCAGGATTGTTAATGGAATCACATAACTCTATGTATGTTTAAATATTAGAGTCATATAGAGTAAAACATTCCTCAATGTACTCTGAGAACATTGTCCACCAAGAAAGAATCAACCACTTTAATGTCTGCTTCGGTTTAGGATGTAATTCCAGTTAATTCAACAGGTAGGCATCCTTTGGAGTCATCAACAAAAGTGCAGAAGGAACCTGTTGTGGACTATGTGAGATGGTTTTGGAGGGTATGTTACATGTTTTGTGTATTACGCTAATTCCTGTTATTCCACTGAGAAGAGGAACTGTGTCTGAAGAACATAACATTCAGACAACTATATCCCGATGGATTCTGTAGATATCCAGATTCTCCATGAATTCCTGGGTGGCACAAATACAACCTTATGGATATTATATATATATTATATATATATATATATATACACACAATTCTCTGTTAATTATGTAATAATTTGTTATAAAGGCCTTTGTGTTATGATTTGGTTACGTTTCAGATGCCTGTTTGCTAAGCTGTTTTGAAGTGCCCCTTTAATGATTGGGCTGTAAGGGCAATAAGCGCCCTCATTCATCAAATTATCAACACCTTTCTGTAAAAGCAGGCCTCGGTCCTGTGTAAATATATTAACTGGTGTGGTCTGGAATTATAAACATTCACTCGTTTTCTTGACTGAAACACAGGTTCTCAGCTGTGTAGTATCTCAGGTCCTGAAAATATATGTACTGCTAGCAGATGACACTATCCTTGTCAGCAAATCTTTTTTAAGTGAATTTTGTTAATGTGCTTACGTTTGCTTTCAATCCAATGGCACACAGCAATTCAGAAGATACAAGTAACTATTTTATTTCAGAATTTCTTTGAAACCTTATTGTATGTTAAACAAATTTTGCAACTACCTTCATATACCGGTCATTAAATTTGATCTGATCTTCAACTAAGTCACTACATTTTATTGTTTTATGGTGTGATCAGGCCACAACATCTCAGGTTGAGATCAGGACTGAGCCACTCCAGAAGGCATCTTTACTTGTGTTCTTTTGTTTGACTTAATCATGTGTTTTGGGTCGTTGTTCTGCTGAGGTTCAATTTTGAGGCAAGTAAACTTTTTTTCTTCTGCACAGCATGTTGATAGATGTGGAAATGTATTTTTCCATTGATGATAGTAAGCTTTTCAGACCCTGAGATAGAAAAGGAGTCCCAACCCAGGATTACAGTTGGGATGTTGGTGTGCTGTGCTCCAAGCATTGGGTGTTCCTTCCAAACAACTTGAGTTTGGCTTCATCTGGGTCCACAGAATGCAGTCCAGCTATTGGATACCTCACAGCCTGAATATAGTTATATGTGCGGAATGCCCACCCCTACAGAGAGTAGTGGTCCTGATCTGTCTCCATGCCTTAGCATGGGCTGAAGAACATTAAAATAGCTTTGCAACCCTGTCCAGGTTTATGCAAGTCAAAAATTCCTATTCTTAGGCCTTCAGAGATCTATTTTGTTCAGGTCATGGTTCACATCAGGCAATGCTTCTTATGAATAGCAAATTGAAACTATGTGAGTGTTTTCTATAGAGCAGGACAGCTCTGACCAACACCTCCAATCTCATCTCAATCTCATTAATTGGACTCCTGACTACAACTACATTTTGGAGAAGTCATTAGCCTAGAGTTTCACATACTTTTTCCATTCTGCACTGTGGACGTTTACACATTAGGTTCAACAAAAACATGAAAATGTATATTTGTTTGAGTGTTAGTTGGAACAGTAAGCCTTCTTATATAAAAGAAGAGCTAATTGAATTGGTTTTTAAAGTCCTCCCAGGATTAGAAACAATCATAGGAACTTCTCCAGGCACAGTTGGGTATGTGGGATGAGCATTATTAAGATTTTGTCACAACCTCACAAGGGCTAGTTATGGAAACCCCAGACATTGAAAATATATGCACATGTAATGTAAATAGAATACATATTTGTGAGTTTTTTTTGTTTATGGTACACTTTACAAGCGTCATCGTGATAGATGACAGGGATACTGAAGCCATGCATGGATACCGATCCACAAGAAGAAGAACTTTCATTGTCTTGTAATGAAAGAAGCGTAAGTGACTTAAGCGTTAAAAGAATGAAATAGATCAGCTGAAAGTCATACATGGGTATCCTCCTTACTTGTATAAACATCTTGGATAAACATAAACAGCTACTTTATCATCTTCTTAGAAGTGCACAGGAGTATTCAGGCTGGCGGGCTATCTATCTCTTCTATCATGTGGCTTCTTTCAGTCACTTCATTCGGTTCCCACACTGAAGAAGCCCGATTTCGGCTCAAATGACAGCCCATCAATACAACTGCTCTGCACAGAACTATCGAATTACGCTTTCAAGAAAGGAGAACAAATGCTAGTTTCCTCTCTTGACAACTGGTCTGGTTATTTTATTCCCTATTTGCCTGTAACTTCTGAAGGTCTAAGAGGAATATTATTAGATTGTAGGTCATGTAATTTAAACATTTGAGAGGTGCTTACGTTTTAATCAACTTTGAAAACCTGAAAGGGGGGCTGTTGCCTTCCCAGCTTTTAATATAACAATTTATTGTGACTACCTTTAGCTTGTGCTTTTTGGTTTTCCTTTTGTGCATTCTCATCGTATTATCTCATAAATTGCTAGCCCTTATAAAGGCTTCCTGCACCAGTTAGAAATGTAGTAAAAAAAAAGGCAAAATAACAATAGAGAGGAATAATTATACATACACACAGGGACAGGTATTTTGTGTTGTTGACCTGGATAAATGGCTTTATTTACTAAAGGGAGAGCCGTCAGGAGAGTTCACATTGGAGTTGTGATTTAAATCCTTGACTTCCATATTTGTTATGAAGGGCCAACACTGCCATATTTATACAGTGCAAAGGGCTGAGCTGGCCCTGTACAATGCATTTAATGTGTAAGGAGACGTAAGAAATCTCGCTGATTTAACTATACGTTATGTTGGAACAGCCAAGCTCTGCCTGCGTCCCCTGAGGTTGCCCTTCATGATATGTAGTGAAGTCCAGGAGCTGAAACATAGCTCTCCCTTCAGTGAATAGACCTCAAAGAGCAAAAGTGATGCTAACAACACCCTAGACATCTACACATAGCGAGTGAGAAAAGATGACACTAAGGATTTGTTAGAAAAGCACATAGTAAGGAATAACAATATAGACATAACAAAGATAAACAACTGCATATTCTACACCTGCTACTTCTGTGTTGAGTCTTGCTTTCCTATAGCTGGTATTCTAAGTCACTCCTCATAAGAACAACCCAGATTTGCGAGGCGATATCTGTCTGGGCACAAGTAATTAATGTCACTGGCAGAGACAAGAGCCTTCTGTGTTCTGAGCAGAATATCTTTACGCTCATAGATGGTTGGCAACGAGTAAACCATTTTATTTTTTTATCAAACTAGAGCATAGCTTGTCAAGTTTTCCATACTGTCTGAAAGTTTACTTTTAAGACGGCTCATTAGTAAAACCCCGTTTTAAACATAAATTAAATGACTTGAGTGCGAAAAAAGACTTTCTGGGATAAAATAATGTGCTGTATGGAGCATTTTTCATTTAGGAGATAAAATATATATTAATCTATATTTGATTTTCAATACAACGAAATGTATTTTTTTGTAGCAAAAACTACGAAAATGAAATACAATTTCTAACTTAGAAGAGAACTGATTGCAAACAGTATATTAAAGATTCTTTTCTATTTTCTTCAGTCTTCTGTTGCATGTTTCCATTGCTATGTCAAGAATTGTTACTATCACAAAGTTAAGCTTTACTGTGATAAATGTGCCGTAGATTGTTGAATATGTAGGTGATATCAATGACTTAACAGTTGGTACCAGACTCAAAGATCTAGATTATCTTGGGGTTTAAATTGTCTTTCTGTATCGGTCTTCTGGTTTTCTAATGTATCAAAACAATGCATCTATCATAATGTTGCAGTTAAAGACAACATATCACTGGAACAACACAAATGTTTGGAATCGGAGGAGAGTGTAGTGTGCGCATGACAAAATGCTGATGACCCAAGAGATTAATTGGCTTGATGTTAAGGCCCAGATGTGGATCAATGTGCGTTTGACTTTCAGGCCTATGCTATTTAATACCCCCTTGTGGCCTACTATTAGGGTACTTCAGGTCTGAGGTTCAGAAAGTCTGATCTGACCCCCCAGGAACGGAAGTATCCACAGAGAGAGAAAGAAATTATAAATTAGCGGTGCTTTCAAGAGCGTTACATAATATGGATCTTTTTAATAAGAAAAAATTGTACATTAAATATAAATAAGTACATGAATAAAAAATGAGTTACAACAATAAAACATTTTTTGCTGCATTTTTATTCCTTGACAACTTACTCACGATGCTTGCAGAGTGCAAAAAATAAATACCAGGAAACCTTCTTCTTCCACCATCTCATTAAATTGTGTTTGGACAGCGTTATGTTTCGGCCGCACTGCCAGTGCTATTACATTGTGAATCATATTCCACACTGGCTGCCCTAACAGCAAAGTACCGCCGAATGTCCTAAAAGACACATTTAACCTTCTGCCTGATAGGTGTTCAAAGTGACAAAACTTTTTAGTGTAATAATATAACACTGAAGCAAAAGTTGTAGAAGAATATGAAAATGTCTCCTTATTTAGTTATCCCAACTGTTGTTAAGCTGCTGGTTGTTGTGGATTGGCTCAGGCAACCTTTTTAAGCACGGAGTGAGGAAAAAGGAGAGAAATTGATTAAAAAAATGTTTTAATTCATGCAAGTCAAGTTACATTTTTTTCGAAGATAAACTTTTAATCTAAATATTTCCAAAGTGTACATATAAAAAAAAATGTATTTTTTAAAAATAATTTAGTTATCTTCAAAGTTATGATGAAAGGGAAGAAAGCAGAGAATATAACAGTGAAATTGTATTGTTTTATGAGTTACCATATGTTAGTCTTTATACAATAATCGGTTAAGCTGACCAACCCTGTTAGAACTTGGTTTCCCAAAAAAGGTTAGCTGGGAGGTTTGCTGGGTATCATGGGAGATGAGGTTCAACAACTGGAAAAGCGCCTGCCGCCGAGCAAGTGTCCTGTTGCCGAACGTCATCTGTTCTGGTTGTCGGCACTTGTTACTGCTTATGGCACCAACCTCTGCACGTGGCACTTTGTGTCTAATTTCATGTAACAGAATATTCATAGAACACCAGCTGTAACGTCCCTGTAGCCAAGATTTGAAAATCGTGGATGCAAATATGCTTGGAGTAAATGTCATTTTTAACAATATTTTTCCCCCATGGAAATGTTCCCCGAATTCCACTTAAGTTTTAACGTTAAATATAAATAGTTCATATACATCATTGTGAATGGAATTATAATAATCCCTACCAGGAAATGTATTGAATATAATCCTTTTACTAATATGTAAGAACAATTACATATTCCAACGGTCTCATTTTGCTTGTGTAAAGAGGGATGTGATACAATTTTGCTCTCCACGTATGAGGTTAATGTCATACATTTTCTCTGTGGGATGAGACCAACTTTAAATAACATTTATATCTTTGTAAATATGCCTCTAGATTTAACTGTTCGCAAAACAAAATTCATGTCATGAGTTCTGGCACAAGGCAGCAGATGTTGGGGGCATCGCTTACTCAAAGGGCGAGTCGGGGAGCGCGGATGATTAAAGGGGCTCCCCAAGACATCACATGCATCTTAATACATTTTTCAAGGGTTCTTTAACCTCTTCTCTTCCGGGGTTTTACCATATGTGTGCTTAATTAAGATGAGCCTTTTCTGTCTTTGATGTACCCGCACAAATTATACATTTTCAGAACAAATTGTGCTTTTATTTGAAACCATAAAAGTATGCAAACAATAATTGTGAGTGCTACTATGTGTAGAAAAACAAAAACAAACCCTAAATATACCCCACATACATATTTTGTATGTTCTACAGGGGGCACATCTACCCCGTATATATAGTACCCTATAGGTACTCAGAGTACTTTAATATGCATTCTTCTTTATAGAAGATTTGCAAGCTACAGTAACATTCACTAAAATAACCGTTTCTGGAAATACAAAGCAAATCAGTGTTTTTTTTTCCTCACTATTAAAATTTGAAAGTGTTAATTAGCCCCCTAAGATAGCACAATGAAAATATACTATACAAAGATTATTTTTCACTTTATTCAATACCATAGTACAAGAAAACAGTTACAAGAGATGCACAATTACATCTTTTATTTATATGCACATAATACACATTGTAACAAGTAAAGCAATGCTATACGGTGCTACCTACAATACTATGAAGTTAAACGTGTATTGTTTATATACCAAGCTAATTGTGTGTTTTAATGTACAAACTATTAAAAAAAAAATCATACAAAAATTCCTTAGTAGCCCCCTGTGAGTGCCAAAGGGGTTGCACTCAAAGGGTTAAAGCTAGGGAAATGTGTGGTGTGTGTAGGAGAGCAGAATTCTGAATTCTGCGGTAAGTGCATCAGTTTATCAACAAGACAAGTTCTCTTCACACAGTTACAGATTTAGTGTAGTATGCTCCAAAATATTACAGAATATCTTTGGAAACATACATATTATGCTCCTTGTATTAATTCTACCCAAAGAAACAAAAACATATCCCAAGCTTGCCCAAAATATTCTAAATTATTTTCAGATGAACAAAAAAAACCCATATTGTCTGGAAAACAATGCACGCATTCACATACAAAATAATTAAAAAATCTCTCAGTTGTGTGTCATTTATTGGAGAAGGATTAAAGTGGTTGATTCTTTATTCAAATTCTAAACATGGGTGCATTAAGTTACGCAATATTTTTCACATCACAGTGTTAAGGTAGTATAAACCGACACTCCAATATATGAGCTTGCCCATTTTTTTGCTTAAAGAAAGAATACAGCGCCGCTGCATTCCAAAGGTTAAACCATAGTTTGTCATAAAATACATTCAGAACACTGTATCCGAAGTCTCTGCAGATTGGTAATCCCATTTAGGAGCTCAAATTGCGGTATTTTCATGCATTTTACAGTCAAGTGTTAAGCTGCAATTTACCAGATGCTAAGGTGCAGGGCTTGTAAAAGATTGGCTGCAAAATATTTCAAAAGGAGGATACATAATAACTTGAACCATATAGCATGCTCCATAATGCTATTGTTATTGCCAAAATTTCACTAGATTGGTGCGACCACGTCAGCATTTCAGAACAGGTTAATTTCATGAGAGATGAGAAGCTAAACAGTACTCGGTGGGGTAACAGGACATCACTTACGGCTAATAACTAATTCTTAAGTTTCCTTACTTAAGAAGGTCCATGACTCATGACCATCCGATTTCTTGTACATATGAAGTATGACTGCTGTCTCCTGTACCTACACTATGACCCGGCTAAGGTTTTTCCTAAAAATCCAAGAATGCATCTTCAGAAACCAAGAATTTTATCCCTAAACTTAGTTTTACCTAATGGGGGCATTTCCCAGGATGCAGAACAATGCTTGCTTTTCCTAAACATATGGTCGCACAAGTTACTGTATAGAGTGTCACTGTATAGAGTGTCTCTGTATAGAGTGTCTCTGTACAATGCCGTTTTCTATTAAAGACAATCTTTGGCCCTTTTGATACAGTATTTGTTCTTCACCATAAAGTCTCTGAAATTGAATAATTTCACCTGAGATCCATCACAATATATTGGCTTAACTTGTGGATACCATATTTTTCTATGAACAACTTTTCTAAACAGTTTAAATGTTAATTTGGCTAAGTCAACTACTATGTGGCAAGCAAGCCAAACTTGGTTTGACATAAGTCAAGCAGACTCGCGCTTCGCAGACACAAGTCCAACGCGCAGTTGGATTATCAAGGAGAACTTAAGGTTTTCCCAGATCCAGCTCCAGCTATGGCCCCTCACCGGTTATCGACCTAAACCCTGGCGTTGAGCCCACGCTGGCTTACCCAGCAATATTAAAATCGAATCATTCTGTTATTTTATGGTTACCGTTGAAATAAACATACCTTCTTTAAAAATCAGATCCACGTTAGAAACATTGTTGACCTAAAAAGTTTAAAAAAAGGTGGGCAGGACTCTAGAACGGGAAATTCAGACTGCTAAATTCCTCTCCCTGTAAAACATATATTTTAATTTAGTCACCATTAAATAAAATGAGTGCACCCCAGAATACAGTGGGTTTATACAAGCATGAATAAATGTTAAACTCAAGACAAAGAGTAAGAATTTGATATAATAGCCTAATACGCCACTTGACATTTGCTATAAACCCTTTTTTTTGTTGTTGGCAACATTCCTTCTTATAAATTTCCAAGTGAAAATTAAATTGATCTACTGCCAGAAAAGCTGAAACTGGTACAGAAGAGGCTTTAAAATCTAGACTTTAGGGTTTCGCTTGTTACCAACATCACTCAAAATGTAATATAGCCCACAAGTGCCTTGGCTCGCCTTAATTTAGTAATTAAATGTCATATAATGATCGAAACTGGACCCGTTTCGAGCGTATCATATCAAAGAAAAGCTAAACTATGTTATGCTTAAATTATATCAGATTTAAATCTGAGAGGTTCACTCATGAAAGCCAAAGACGAGAATGTGTACAAGGCTATTTTCTAATCAGTATGGAATGTGTAAGGAAAGGAAATTGAAAAGTGCTTTAGTTATTTGATTGGAGAATTTCCTCAGCACTAAATACAAATGCTATTTGTTCCTCAAGAATCACAATTGAAAAAGATCGTTCTTGTTACGCTATTGGAGGGCAGGGCGACTGAGGGTCAAAATTTGGCAGTCTAGGAGGCTTAAAGGCCTTCCAAATAATGGAACAATCCGGACACTAATAACTTTTTGTTTAAACTAAGAAGATGGAATGTGCTATTTTTATCTGGGGGGATATCCCTAAAATACAGAAGAGACAAGGCAGTTACCATACAACTTTTACAGCAAGCACCAAGTGGACATGGCTAAGCGGTTGACCATCCAATTACACCCCCCTACTGCTCTCTGTTCAACATGCGCATACTTACTCTTATTCCCCACCCAAAATGTTTGGTTGGATGATTATGTACATAATATAAAAGGATAAACCACTTCAAAGCCAGAGGCGCGAACAATTCAACACTCACCTACCTGGCACTGAAAGAGTAACATATTCCCTGCCATAGGGGGTACACAACTCCCTCCAGAAAAAAAAAAATCCAATAAAAGTACAAATTCAATGTGTGTGGCCTAGTATGAATGGCTGTATAGTAAGAGAAGTGAACTGGAACGCGTTCTAAGAATTAGCTAGAATGTATAAAAGGGTGTTGTGTACTGCAGAAAAAACAAAATGATTCCAAATTAAACTGAAGAGAAGATAAAAACTAAAAAGTTTGCTATGTAGACATATTACATTTTAATCTTCATATAAATCACAAGGTAGCAAATTGCGTGCAAGGTTTAAAGTAAATTATTCGGTGAGAGAATGTCTTGCCAGATTCAGTTTTCGGCTGTAAAAAGCTTCCAGACTGGTGATCGATAAATCCAGAGTTTCCGTTCCGTAAGGCAAGTATCCTGTTCAAAGATTCTTCATTCCTTCTGGTTGAAGACTTATCCTGAAATGAACAAACAAAATACATTAAGATTACAAAACAAGGGATTTTGTTTACGAAATGAAAGGTTATGAGATAAAACTAGTAGAATGGAAACGGCCCACAGTATGGGGATAATGCAGATCTTTGTTTGATTGACCCCCTACCCTCCAGAAACTTATTCCTATTGATAGACTGACTGCAATGGAACAAAATGGAATTTGTTTCCCAGCTGTTCATCAAAATGTTTGTTATATGGGTTTGGTTTACCTAGGATTATATGGTCCTAAGTAATAGTATAAGGATTCCACAAGATTTAAAAATAGCCATTTTACTTATACCAAATAAGTTAACATGGTTGCCAGTATAGGAATACATTAATTATGAACATCGGTTTTATATATTGTATTGTCCTTTTATATATATAACCCTCTTCTAAATATTATGTTTGTATTGTTATATTACTGATTTATATAGTGCCATCATAGTCTGCAGTGCTGTACAATGGATAAGCAGGACATAAGTGGTACACAACGTAACATCTTAGACTTACAAAAGGTTAGGAGGGCCCAGCTCACAAAGTGTATAATCTAGAAAGAGTTAGGGTAAATTGCACAAGAGGTAAACGCGTCACTCTTTGGGATGGACCATTTTACTGGCATCCCAAGTTCTGAAGAAAACATTTGTCATGATGTTCAGGCAACAGCGATCTGATGCCACCAATACCTAGAACGTCCTAGATCTACAATAGTATCCCGAAAACATCATGCCTGGCTCATTTTAGTAGAACCGTATGCACTGAAGAGTTATTTCAGTCTCAAAATATTAGAAAGTCTATATGTGCAGATATGACTTGGATCAAAGGAACGTACAACTTTTTGGGCTGAGGACGATACAAGTTTAATATTAAATAATAAATCCCTTTCTTATTAGATGTCTTTCATTTGTCTCAAGGATAAATCCTTTTCTTTTTGTTCTGATTTAGGTTGTGACTACGTTGGGAGAAGCCATTGGGTCTTGCGCCCCCTCTTTTTTTATGCCCATTCTTCTTTATTTTTCAGATTTTCATATTTCAGAGAGCTATAGATAGCTACAGGTCATTCTTCTTCATCTACACTGCTATCTTTCTTCCCAAAACAGAGACTAGCAAAACTTATATACATATTCTATCAGAATGTATACAAAAACAGGTCCATAAATTATGAAACCTGTTTTAAACAGAATAAAGCGGAAAAGAACATGGCGAGTATTCTTCTATTAATGCAGTTCTTCTTCTGTGCATATATATTTTAAAACCGTGCAAGTCACATCTGCGACATTTCCATCCTTCCTGCATGACAAAGTAGACTTTTGGGGGAAATTCTGCATTACAAAAAAAAAAAAAAAAGCAAAGAAAAGGCTAAAGCATCATGTTATATAAAAGATGAAAAATGAAAATGAGAAATCTTGCTGTGCAGGTGAATGACCTGTGGGAGCAGACTGTGCCTGCCAGGATTTCTACACATTGCTACCATCAGACACGGAGCAATTGATTAGATCATCTTATACTCGCCACCAACTAGGCTCGGGAGACTAATTAGAGGAAGTACTGCCTGTACAGGAGCCCCATTGACACCTAATTTGCTCAGCCAAAGCCCTTGGGGAGAATGTATTATCTGTGCAGCTGCACTTTATGCCTTTTTCTGAATTTAGACATAGGGAAAGCGGCTCTGTTTATCATTCCGCCTAGAACAATGAATTTCTTAGCAATGCGCACAAATACTTATATAAATTAAATCTAGCCAGGGAATAAGAG
Organism: Spea bombifrons; assembly: GCF_027358695.1. Classification (NCBI taxonomy): domain Eukaryota; kingdom Metazoa; phylum Chordata; class Amphibia; order Anura; family Pelobatidae; genus Spea; species Spea bombifrons. The sequence continues at coordinate 15,922,224 of NC_071091.1, read as the reverse complement.
GCTTCCCTTTCTTCTAACGCATGCTGCTCGTTGAAAAATACAATTAATTATACATTGGCTGTCCAAGGGCAGTATTCAACACAGGCAATTAAAAGTGAATTTAACAATGAATACCTGCACTATATATATATATATATATATATATATATATATATATCAATCATGAAAAAGTCTCTCTATATATGTTTTTAATACTTTACAATTTTGATTTACTTGTCGGAGGGCATGGTTTTGCTGGGGGCACGGCTTCAATGAAGGAACAATATCTGTCAAATACATACGCAGTGCGCAGATTTAAAGTTCTACATGCGAAATAACATATTTAATGGTGTTTACAGATTAAAATAACCAATATGTCCTTTATATGTATACAATGGGAGCAGCAATCGTAACTTCCTGTTCTCAGGATCAGCGTGATCATATCCGGGAACCTGCTAGATTTCACCCGCGTCAATTTCTTCAATCTCTGGACAAGGGGAGTGGTATTTGGCCACTCCCCCTCCCCACTCACTCAAGTCTTACTATGGCTACTCCCCCCCTTATATGTGGTTAGCCCCACCTCATGAACAAAGCCACACCCACAAACGAGGGAGAGATCCTGGGAGCCAATCCTGGGAAGTTCCCAGGCATGGTCAAGATGAAAGCTCCCGTTAAAGTTATTTCTCTCCTATTTCTAAGATGAAGTTGCTTCCTTTAGGCAGGCTTTTTGAGGTGAGGAAAAAGACAAAATGTCGGAACAGGAAATTGATTCGCTAATGCTAGTTGTGCCGCATAGAAACGCCGGTATCTACTTCTCGCTCTAAAAAGACTTAAGTAGCCAATTGGAGTGAGCACTGGTGGTGGTTTCTTGATTAAAAAGGTGGAGAACCATGTGGTTGTGGTCTGTTAGGTGGGTCAATGATTAACGATGGTCAGCCACGTGGTACTCTGTGTTGTGTGGCGGCGGTGGCACAGATAAGCTGTACAACTGTTAAATCTTCCTTGTTAGCTGAAAAGTTATACGAAATGTGTATGTGTATATACTCTCTCTATATATAATTTTGTTGAAAGTCAAAATTAAACTTTTTGAGCCAATAGGCTTCGAATCACTTCTGTACAAACATATGTGGATATAAGAATGGAATATTAATGCTGCTTATTCTGGAACTGAAAACAGCACAGTATAATTTATCCATATTTAAACACCTTTGAGATTTGTCGTATGCTTCATTTTTTTCAGAGTCTTTTTACTCCCTTGAGGATATTGTAATTTATTTTCTAAACTCTTTTTACTTTGACACTCTGGCAAAACCTCCCTGTTACCCCTACATTGTCTAAGGAGATTTGCTGTGCAAAGAACAAAGTCTCCAAGCTTTTAGCTATTACCATTTGAATCAGCTTTCATAGTACAAAGAATGGGGAGATTTCCAAAAGAGAGCCATATGGCTTAAATGAATATATATATATTTATATCTATACAATATATATATATTCTATATACATATATACACATATACACACACACATATATATTAATATATTAAATTTACTATAAGACTGTTATTAAATGTAATATGGTTCTGAGGATAAATATAAAATTACACTTTTGTAATATAAGGTTGCTTCAAATAAGGTAATTTCTACAAAAAACCCCAAACATTTTACTGGATTAAAAATAGTATAATTTATTGAAGATTGACAGATTTTAGATTATTGCTGTAAAGATTGGGGTTGGGCAACACAAATTCACACAACAAAAATGGGAAACCCTCAACCTGGGAACATTTTATTTCCACTTCTGAGACATTTTGGGACACTTGGCAACACTGCATCTAAGCCTCTCTTCCCTGTATAAGGGAACCGATTTATGGGCACCAGCAACAGTTAGACAAAGCGATTACAGAGGAAAAACAAAACAATAAACTTATATTATTAAAAGTCATTATTGCAGTAGGAGCACATTCCTTGAAAGCTCTCTAATGGGGCCCAGGTGTGCTTATTTACCAAACTTTCAAACTTTAGCAGAAAAAACAAAATCGTCAATGTTTTGAGCAGAATTACATTGCAAAGACAGGATTATCAAAGCAATGTACAACACTCTTACTCAAATATACTATAAGGAATTAATGAAAGCCGGCAGTGATCAAGCTGTTGCTCCATAGTCTGAAGAAGTACTGTATGGTAGACCTCCCCAGATAATAGGTGGGTTCATGGAACCATCTGAGGTCAACCATAGTGTTCTACCACCTAAGCACTGAATTGACCCATACAACTAGTAAACTGTTAAAGCTTACTTTGCGATATTATACTGCGCACCATAATACACAAAGATGCTTTGATCAACAAATGTTCCACTTAAAAAAAATCTGGAAAATGTATTATTGCGGCTGTAAAATGAAATTGTAGTAGCGGCATTGTAGACCTTCTGCTACTTTATAGTTAAACTGTTATAAATGTCCCTCTCTTTGGCGACAACCATTTCAATCTCCTATAGAGAATACTTACCGTATTGGCTCGGATATAGGCCGCCCCCGTATATAGGCCGCACCCTAAAAGTTTGGTGCTTTTTTAAAGAAAAAGTTTTTTTTCTTTAAAAAAGCACCAAAAAAAACATGCTGCCACTCTGTCTCCCCCCCCCGAGATACGCTGCCGCTGTCCTCCCTCCCCGCGATACGCTGCCGCTGTCCTCCCTCCCCGCGATACGCTGCCGCTGTCCTCCCTCCCCGAGATCCGCTGCCCTCCCTCACCGCGATCCGCTGCCGCTGTCCTCCCTCCCCGCGATCCGCTGCCGCTGTCCTCCCTCCCCGCGATCCGCTGCCGCTGTCCTCCCTCCCCGCGATCCGCTGCCGCTGTCCTCCCTCCCCGCGATCCGCTGCCGCTGTCCTCCTCTGCCCCCCCCTCCTCGACTTACCGGAGCAGACTCCCGGGTGTCTTGCGGGGCCGGCGAGGGACATCTACGCAATACGCGTATGCAACTTCCGGTACCGGAAGTTGCATGCGCGTATTGCGTAAATGTCTCCCGCCGGCCCCGCAAGACACCCGGGAGTCTGCTCCGGTAAGTCGGGGGTGGGCAGAGGTAAAACGCTTAGATAACCTCCCGTGCCGGCACCCCCCCCCGTGGGAAGTGCTGGCAGGGGAGGCTGTCTGAGCGTATCGGGGAGAAGGATGCAGGTCCCCTGCACCGCTGCGGGGGATCTGTATCTTAACCCCGCTGCCTGCCCGGCGCCCGGGACTGCATGTCCCGGGCGTCGGGCGCTAGAGCCCGAATATAGGCCGCACCCCCACTTTAAAAACTTAAAGTGGGGGAAAAAAGTGCGGCCTATATTCGAGCCAATACGGTAATTCAAATATTAAAATTATATATGCTTGGTACACTGACATATTGTAGAGCATAAAATTACGTCAGAAGAAGATTCTTACTAAATGACAAATCAAGCGATTTCACAATTCCTATGAAAAGACAAAATGGAGTAAAAAAACAAAGTAGAATGACAAAGTGTACAATAGATACAAAAGTATCAATATATGCGCTTATCAGCAATAAGACGCAGAGTGCCTGTCGCTAATGAGTTTGAAGATAGAATGTTATTTTTTGCATCATATTTACAATTATATCATTATGATTTTAAGTAGGATTTTATTAATTACTGAATTCTCTTTATTATGTATTAACTTTTATTCTACAATAAATATAATTAAAGATAGCCAGAACTTCCTGATCCTTCTTTTATTGTATCTTCAATTACTGAATTTATTTACATAATAACAAGATCTACCTATTTAACGTTATTGCCTGTGATACTTGTGTGATCAGATCTGGTAAATTCTGGGTAATAAGAAGTAATACGAGAAATAAGACCCTTAGCCAGCTGCACTCTTCTTAATCAGTCTCTGTCCACAAACACACAACTTTAGACACTAACAAATGTGGATTCTTCATAGATTAACCGATGCATGCTACAAGTATTAAATCAGGCACATTACCCTATTGACCATATGGGTGGTCTCAATATTAAGTCTAAAACTGTATCTAATTATAGTTTAATACCCAATCTCAGAAAGCCAAGACAAAAATTACTATTCTTGGTGTGTTGGTAATTATTTGTTACGAAAGAGCACACCTTTACTCAGTTTATATTAATATATTTTATGCAGGAAAAACCCTAAAAAGTTAAAAGCAATTATATATCTGGCTTAAGCTGAAATATGAGTTAAAAATGGCTTAAAGGATTCTGCGCTAGCATGGAGCCGCTCAAGAAAAAAAACAAACGTGAGCCTGGAATTTTAATTAAATTCATCACCTAACACTAATGAGTATTTGATGCACGGCAATACAATTAAAGCAGCATTCTAGTATTTCAGCAACCATATACACTTTAATGCATATAATAATCCAAGTGTCTCCCTATATAATACTTTTCTTTGCATACAAAGGCATTGAGAGATTTGGCAGAACCCAATCTATGCATTTTGGGCTTATTTCTGCCGCCCAGTTGGAGATGCTTTTGGCTGATTGCATTGCCTGCTTAGAAGTGGCTATATGCACTGTACTTCCCATTAGCCAAATCCAGTGCTGGCTCAAACAAGGTCTCCAGGGGGTTTAACAAGACCCCCTGCACGCATGCCCAAATGTCTCTTCCTTTGATTTTAACCGGCGTGCTTTCTGCCAGGGATCGGCTGTTTTGGGGAAACAGGACAGAGGAGGGGATCGTACGCTGCAGCACAGTATAGAACACATATTAAAGTACTACATACGTTGATATGCATTCATTATTTATGAGGCTGTTTGGGTCATTGGACTGCCTGTTTAACTTAACATTAAGAATACCATTTCCCTGTTCATAACACCACAAATAGCGAAATGTCTTAGGGGGTATTGTTATAGGCATGGTTATGTACAGGGCTTTACTAAGCCTTTTTATGTCACTTACACCTAGTTAAATGGGATTGAGTCAGGAATAGAAGAATAAGGTATTTTTATTTATACAATGTGTTTTTTTTTTGTTTTTTTTTTTTACTGTACACATGTATATTATCATGACCTTTAGTGTTGACACCATGGATACCCACCAAATAAGTTGAGCTCTCATCAAGAAGAAAAAGCCAAAGAAGGGTTTGGGTCCAAAATATATACTGTCTGTTATAAAGAAAACAAATTGGGAGGTTTGTAACCCAAAGAGGAAATACAAGTGTTCTCAGATACGATCACTTATGGATTTTCATTGGTACTTTCATCATTGGTCAAAGTAATAAAAATAAACCACCTCTTAAACATATGTGCACCAAGATGTACTATCCCCTTAAGAGGATATAAAACCTGATCCAGGCACACTTGTCCAGCACGCTAATCCTTGTTTAATAATTCTGAAAGGCACATATCTCTATTATAACTGTTAGCTCTTAGAGTGCTTTAAGTCTTGGCAGGCTTTAAACATATGCCCCCTCTTGAGCCACATGATTTCACCAACTAAGGACTAAATATATCAGACAGGTCTGGGCTTGTTGCGCATTATTTAAAAAACGTGATTCAGGTAAATTGTACATTAGCTGGGCAGCTATACACCAGGGGCTGCATTCCAGTTCCAAAAACAATGGAATTTTTCAAGCTATATTGTTGTCTTCGTGTAATTAAGGTCAGAAGTAAATATCACTCTAATTACAAAAAACATTTTTTAATAACTGACAATTAAAATACATTACTAGTCCATTATTGCTGAAATCTAGAATTTAAATGCTTCCTGGTCATGATGAATGTTGTAGGTGTCTTGTGGAAGGTTTTATTTTATTTTGCTCCCCGTGAATATGACTAATATCGTCAGGAGAGTGCTTTTATTGTACTGCCTCATACTGTTTTAGTTGTCAAAAATGTAAAATGAATAAATGTATTTCAACAAAAAACAAGTCTATTCCTCCCTGTCTTCACTAAGCATCATGAAGGCTCAACCCAAGAAAAGCTGAGTAGGCCCTGCATAATGTATAGTTGAGTAGACGAGGTGTTCAGAAGGAATGCGAGTGATTTAACAACGCGTTACAAGTTGCCAAACCAGCATTGTCGATGCCTCTTCATATGGCATTCAGAAATCAAGTTGGGCTTATGCAGAAAGGCTAAATCTCTTTGCACCAGAGGGATACATCAAGTTCTGCTCTAAATATGTGCTCACATTTCCAATACCAAGTGCGGTTACATTTATTAAGTCTTACTTTACTGCCGATTAGCACATAGTTATAAAAAAATAAAAAAAAAAGGAGCAGGACTTGAGCTGGATTGGAATCTGACAGATGTTAAGTGTCACATTAAAAGCAGATATGTCAGTTGGCCACCTATACCACATAATTATAGAGCCTGAGAGACTGCATTCTTACGCCGGAAGGGAAAAAAGTGACAACTCCCAGATGGAAAAGCCTTAGGTAAGTCGCACACATTCCCTCATTAAGGGGCAAAATGCAGCAGTCTACAAAAGACAGTAAACCCAGCTGAAGATTTCCAGAGGCTGCTTTCTGAGATGGCTATACAGAGCTCGGTAGTTTTACAAATAATGACTGCTTCAAAGAAACCCTGAATACATAGACGAGGGAAAATAACAACTCATATGGAGATCTCTTAAAATATTAGCCAGCCTACTGTTTGCAATGGAGGACATACCAAAGGGGTATTATTTTATGCACCGGGGACTGGAAGACACTTTAAGACCTATTGGAAAGCAAGAAGTTACATTTACTGCCCTAAATACAGAAATATTCTGCAATATAACAGCAGCCCTGTCACAACTGCACTAATGGTACAGCAAGCTTATAGCGAAGGCGGCAAATCTGGCAACAACACACATCTTATAATCATGTCTTATTCCTGATCTGGCATGGAAGACTTTTAAGGTCAAAAAAGTCCATATAATGCCATGGTGCCAATAAACAAAAACTTTTATACTATGCATAATCTCCAACTTATATTTGTCTCGGGGCTTGGTGGCATTAAAATATGGTTGCTTTCTTTATTTTTAATCTCAAATGATACCATATGGTGTCCTAGGAATATTAACCCATGGGTCTCCAACCGTCATAACGATGCTGGTTCTGCTCATAAAGTGAGTACAGCAATCTCGTACCGTGGTAGGTACACTTCTTGCACATGCTCAGTGACATTCCCGTTCTAGTTAATGGGAGTAGTAGCAACCAAGCACATGTACACTAAACACATATGCTTTGCTTCTATACATGTCTGGCTGCCGCTTTTCCCGCTGATTTTAATGGGAGGTAAATGAGGCACAATTCTCATTTCCAACTCCCGTAACTAAACAATGCCTGCACTGTTATAAAAAATGGACTCCAACAGGCATTACAAAAAAGTAAAAATATATATTTTGGAAAATAGTCTGTTCCTTTAACCCATTCAGTTTGAGTTGGATCTGGTCACTGCCTTTAATACGGTTGCTTAGTACCTTGATAACTTTCACTAGGGGGTTACAAGTCACAGCATATGGGCACCATGCATTTCAGCTGGCAAATCAAAAAGCAACACGCAAAGAAAAAAGTTAATATAACCAAAGCAGCACAATCTAAGACAACGTTTGGGAATGATTAGATACGATCAACCCTCCTCCAGACTCCTCATTTTGTGAATAGACCCTAAGTAAGCAGCGATTGAGGGTCCATTGCCATTAGAATCCCTGGGGTACATACCCTTTTTGCTCTATTGTTAATCTGCCCCTAGAAAATCCTGGCGATTTCTTTCTGCAAACAGGGTTGAGCTGGCCACGTATAATGCACAGATCCATTTAGGACATTACGTGAAAGCCATGTCAGTGATTTAACCAATATAAACGGCCAACCTGGCTTTTTGCAGGAAATTCTCCATGGTTGACCGCCAAATGCATAGATATGTTGTTGAGATTAAACCGTTCATAATGGAATAATTATTCAGCTAACAGCTTGGCAGCTCAAACCAATGTGCTGGCGCATTCCTACTAAATATAGAGCTCTAACGCTCTTACTTTCAATGTATTTACAGGTTGGCAGGCTGTATGTGCGTCCACGATGCATTCGTTTCCACCTAATGAAAATCCATTAAATTCTGATAATACACTTCTTTGGCATAATCGATTGAAACAGAATATATAGATTTACTCTATATATCTGACGTGAACATGGAGTAATACAGTGTAATAAAACACGTGATTAAGTTCTGATAATCCTGCAGACACATTGCATAATAGCACCGCATGCCGCGTGAACTAAATTTGAGGACAGTAAGATACTGTGTATGTAGTCCTGTTGCTGCTTGTTAAAATATATATTCCCATAGCAGTACTGCAGAGCTACTCACATCTTTTCACACATAATTAGATGTATGTTTAAGATTTCACCTAACTTCTGAAAAACATCCGGGACAACATCTTCAGCTATAGTGGCAACGCACAATACACTTTATTTTTTTCTTTCTAAGGAAAGGTCTTTGATATTCCGTAATATACATCAAGCATCCGCAAATTCCCGAGTATATATTGTAAGGAAGAGGCTGCTGGAAAGTATCCCTGTTGTTTTCTTTTTATGATGATTTCTGATAAGAAATTTAAAACATGGATCCTGCAGCTTGCTGTGATTGTACAAGATACCAGTCATCGCTTCTTCACTAATTCAACTGCATTGTATATCCCTTGGAAGTCTGGTGTCATCCTAAAGAAAAGGTACGGGTGAAACATTTATCCAGATAAAAGACCACAAGCAGTCAACCCGCTCATCGGAGGCAATGCAACCAGGCAACGGGATAATGACCTCTACCCAAATGTGGAACGCATCAATTTAATTCTATGACAGCTAGACAAAAGATGATGGCAGCTCAACAGGAAAACATTAGCAATAACTCGGTGTACAGTATGTGAACAGCATGGATTAGCATAAAGCACAATAAAGAGTGGGATACTGATCTCTACTAGGAATTCTAGCAGTTTAAGGTTATGGACTGCAGGCGTGTGTGATAAACATTTTGTTTAGGTGAATGGTTATGTGCAATATATACAGTGTATAGTGCAATGTTTACAGAATACATTAATAAAATGTTATGTACTGCAAGTGCAATCCTTAAATTTACTTTAAAACAACTGTTAATTGTGGATAATTGGCAGACATAATTACTACACAAGATACATATAGAAATAATATATTTAGTATTTGTATATACAGTAATGTACAAAGGTTTTAGGCAGGAGTGAAAATGCTGTAAATTAAGAATGCTTTCAAAATTAGACACGTCAATGGTTTATTTTTTATCATTTAACAAAATGCAAAGTAAACAGAAGAAAAATCTAAATCAATGTTTGGTGCGATCGCCTTTGCCTTCAAGACAGCATCAGTTCTTCTAGATACTCGCACACAGTATTTTAAGGAACTCTGCCGGCTGGGTGTTCCAAACATCTTGGAGAATTAACACAGTTCTTCCACCCAGTTGATTTAGGCGCCTCAGTTACTCCTCTCTTTTCATGTAATCCAAGACAGACTCGATGATGTTGAAATCAGGGCCCTGTGGGGGCCATACCATCAGTTGCAGTACTTTTTTTTTTGTTACACTTAAGATAGTTGTTAATTACATTGGCTATAAGTTTGGGGTCATTGCCTTGCTGTAGAATACATTTGGGTTTAATCAGATGCCTCCCTGATGATATTACATAAGGGATAACAATCTGCCTCAGCATTGAGACCGTTAATTCCGACCAAATCTCTAACTTCATTTCCAGAAACGCCCCAAACCTGCAAGGAATGTCTGCCATGCTTTACTGTTGCCTGCACCTTAGTTCTTTAGTTTTTGTTTTTTTTAATAGTTGAGTTGCTTGGCCTTGTTCCATGTCTGAGGTATGGCATTTTGGCTTGCAAGTCAGCCATGAAAAACACTTCTGAGCAGACTTATGTGGCCTGTTGATGGGTGTACCAGGGTTCCACTGTTTTCTGCCATGGCATACTTTCTACAAGGTGCTGGAAACATTCCTCACGTTTTGGTCCATATGGACATGATGGCATCACGCAGTCTCTCCCGTTCCACCACATCCCATAGGTGCTCTATTGGATTGAGATCTGATGTCTGTGGAGGCCATTGGGGTACAATTAACTCATTGTCACGTTCAAGAAACCAGTTTGAGATGTGAGATTTGTGACACAGAGCATTATCATGCTGAAGTAGCCATCAGAAGATGGGTACACTGTGGTAATAAAGGGATCAACATGGTCAGAAACAATACTCAGGTAGGCTGCCGCATTTAAACAATGCTTATTGGTAGCAAGAGGCCCAAAGTGTGCCAAGTTGTTTACACCAAAGTCTGGCCCTGGCACCTGAATGTCACAGCTGGAATCGAGACTCATCAGACCAGGCAATGTTTTTTCAGTCTTTCATTGTCCAATTGTGGTGAGCCTGTGCGAATTGTAGCCTCAGTTTCCTGTTCTTAGCTGACATGAGAGGCACCCCTTCTGCTGCTGTAGCCCATCTGCCTCAAGGTTCGGCATGTTGTTTGTTCAGAGATGATATTCTGCATACCTTGGTTCTAACGAGTGGTTATTTGAGTTACTGTTGCCTTTCTGTCATCTCGAACCAGTCTGCCCATTCTCCTCTGACATCAACAAAGCATGTTCATCCACACAACTGCCACTCACTCTGTAAACCCTAGAGATGGTTATGCGTGAAAACCCCAGTAGTTTCTGAAATACTCAGACCAGCCCGTCTGGCACCAACAACCATGCCACGTTCAAAGTTACTTAAATCCCCTCTCTTCCCCGTTCTGATGCTCGGTTTCAACTTTATCAAGTTGTCTTGACCATGTCTACATGTCTAAATGCATTGAGTTGCTGCCATGTGATTGGCTGATTAGCTATTTGTGTTACTAAAGTTGCCAGTGAGGGTGTATATATAGGATCTACCTATACACACACAAACCTACTCTTGTACTCAAAACACGTCAGGAAATTAAAGTAAGTTCATGTTAGAACAGGAGCGTGTTTTTCAAGGCATATCAAATCACTGCCTATGAATTAACCATTGCTCGGTTTAATTGGGGATTTGAGATGTCTGTGTTAGAAATGAATATTGTATTTTCTGACAAAAAATATTAGTTAGCGAGTTTGCCCACCCACATTGTTAGCAGCTGCCAGTACCAAAAGAAAGAGCAGCACAGCTGTTCTGTCAGACAAAAGGATTTCCTACAAGGAAGCAAACTAATGCGAGCGACTGATCCACTACTCAACAAGACTAACAATTGTGTATTTTAATTATTCCATCTCAGAGCCGTCCTTGATAACCCCATGCCACCTGTGTGATGCAAAGAGAAAGCCATGGGGAAGATGGGCTACCGATGAGCAGATGCTAAAACGGTCAAAATTATCTCAAAAGCCACCTGCCCCAGTGAATCTGTTTTTTTAAGCCACATCTGGAACTCCCCCTCAAGATTCCATGTCTCTTAAGGAAAGAGGTGCTATAATATGCCAGTGGTACTCTTTCTAGGCTGGACTACTTATATACCACGAAGAATGCTTTTCTGAAAAGGACAGAGCACAGTATACACCGATACAAGAAAACACAAATATTTGTGGCATAGCAGCATTGGTTGCTTGAATGGTGACCAAAGCAAATTGTTGGTGGGGTAGATCGAAAAGCATCTTAATTTACAAGGAGGTAAGGACAGGGTGGGTAGATTATAACTATGATGCCATATAAAAGAATATACATTGTAGTTGCTGTATGTTGCAATATGCCAGTACCCTTAAACTTGTTCTTCCCCGACACAATTTAGTATGAGATCTGGAACGTGCCTTTTCGCTTGACATGAAATCTCATGGAAGGAGATCAAAGATGTGCCTAAAGACCCATCCTGTAAATGTAAACTTTAAATGAGTGTATAGTGTTAGAGTGTGTATGTATACAACCAGGTGCCAGTAACCCAAGGCTAACTCCACCTTTAGTAGAAGTTAAGCTCATGCATAGCCAAGAATGCACTCCATGCAACCCATGATTTATAAAAAACATTTTATTACAGTCCAATTAATTATTTCCGATCTGCCATGTCTTATGGGCACAGAGATGCCTTTAATAATTCTGTTTCTATAGCAATACCACTATTCCCTTGTGACCAAAATGAATAAAAGGGAATACATAAATACACTTTTTTTTACCCTTTTGGGGAACTTCTAAAAAAAATCTTTACAGACACAACACACCTTAGCTTTAAGAAACAAACTGAAAAAAAAATGCATGCTTCTTTAACAGCAGGACACGATATCCGTTCCCTTGGTCTGGCTGCTTTACATGCATACTCGTTCACATAAAACACAGGCTGTTTATGCATTTTTATTGTTGTTGCAACCTCAACCAAAGCAAGCTGGGATGTCTTTGAATGGAAATGTTGTACAAAATAACTTACAAAAGTGTTTTCCTTTGCTGGCTCTCATATTTAAACTGCATTTGAAAGATAAACATCTATGCAACAGAAGGGCTTCAGGTGCCATCGACGGAGCTGGTTAGCAAATTTCTGGAGCACACATGAAAACTATAGAGCAAAGTATGAATGCAGTAAAAGGGATTTGCTTCCATAATGACCAATGTCTGTAATTCCCACCATAAGAGATTTCTTGATATTAGACCTTTGTATAGCTATCGGACAGTATACTGCTAGTATACTAGGTAATAAATAGCTAGCATTTTTTATTTGATATAGATTATGTAGTAATGCTCCAGACATTACGAAGAAAACCGTGGATGCTTTAACTGGGGCTGTAAGGGATCGGCATGAACTGTTACATTTATAGGACACACATCATTCTGTCTAGGCAACATGCTTACACGGCCCTGTTTTCATTCTGGGTCTCCTCTATTATACCTGGAAATATTCTCTCTTTTCACCCACCAGCATCACTAGCATTTTTATATTACTCTATTATCACAGACACTTCATCTATCTCTCTTACCTTGTGTTATCCTCATCCCTGAAAGTCTCATTCCCACCTTATTTAAATTTCTCTCCTTCTGCTCTTAGCAGCAGGGGTCATCTCCTCCAGAGTCCTTTAGCTGTGCCCACCTCCCTCAAAACCCACGGGATCATGTTTTGGAAGACATTATTTCCTATGTTCATATCCTGCAATGTATCCTTAAACCAAAACAGTTCCTCTCCGCTTCCCCTCTCAGTTGATATACCACAAGGGCCAGTTCTGTTTTCACCATTCGGTTTACACTGGCTCCCTTGGCAAACTAGTTTCATCCTTTGACGTATGGTACCACCTGTATGCTAGAGCCCTTCTCTTGATCTCTCTCCTTCCATCTTTGACGTTCTTATCTTCACTCTCTTCAAGGCTAACCCTCCTTGAATACTCTCCCTCAATGTCAATGGTGAAACTGTCACCTCTACCCCACACACTAGATTCCTTGGTTTTTACCACTGACTATGACCAGCCTTCACAATCTGTTTCCTGAAACTGTTTCACACATCTTAAAACATTGCCTGCATTTAGACACAAGATGTGACAAACGATTGTTCATGCGCTCATTGTTTCCCATCTTACAAGTCAGTCTTAGCTGGTCTCCATCATATCTATATTGCTACTAACACCTCTCTCTTACATCCATCTCATTACAAGCTGCTTGTACTCTCCAGGATTCAATTTAAAATCCTGGCTCTCACATACAAAGCTCTTCATAGTTCCCCTACCTACAACGTCCTGAACTATCTGCAAATACACACTTCACCATCCCTCCATTCATGAGATTATCATCGCCTACCCTTTGATTGCGCAAATACCCTTCTAGATTGAAAACTTGTTTAAGCAGGGCTCTTCTCATCTTTAGTTTCTTTAAGTCCATATTGTTATGTGATGTACTATTTGTTTTGTCCTGTTAATCAACTGTACAAGGTTGCAGAATACGACAATGCTATATAAACAACAATAATCAATTTATATTGGGCCTCTTGGACACCCTGAGAATGCTTGGGAAAGTTTTATCTTTTTTTGTGAACAATTTTATACTGGTGCAATACATACATAGACATTGGCATATAGCCAATAATAACCCATTGCAAACAATTGATTTCTCCAGTAAAGGTGGCAATTCTGATTGGGAGAGATATAACGGTTTAAGCTTCTTGCATGTTCATATCACAATGTTTTTTTTGCTTTCTTCTGGATCAGCTTGAACTTGATAGGCTTATGTCTGTTTTAAATAATACATATAAATTGAGAAGGGCATGAGAATATTTCCCAAAATAAGTTAACATTTTTAATAACTACTTTTTTGAAACAGAATTTCAAAGATTGTGACCTAATGGAGAAACTGCAAATGGCATATGTAACAGTTTAACACATTGCAAAGGACATAACTCCATTCCTGCTTTCAAAATATACTACTAGGTGGAGAATGTAATCATTGTATTCCATTATTTTAAATAAAAAACATCAATTTAGATCCATTGATGCAGAAACGAACTTAGGAGGATTAGCGAGGCACATATGTGGAAAGCATTCAACCGGGTGTATTTTCCACTGTTTTGGCTACAAAGTGCTATGGCGTTCTCAGTAACTCTTTAAAAGCAGACAAGACTTGAAAAATCCAGCATTACTTCTGGAAATACCAGCAGAGATCTCAAGGTTTACGTAATGTTACAATTTCTTTCCATAAATAAACAAGACTTAAAAGAACAAAGTACTTTCCAAAAAAAAAAATTCCATAATTTGCCAGCTAGAAACATTGTTTAACTTTCAAATGGCTGTTTTAAAGTTTTGTGTCTTCTGGTTGCCAAGTAAAATGTGCAGGAAATCTTGTGGGTTTTAAACACACGGTGCGGTAGTCTTTCATTACCATGTTAGGATGTGGATATAGCTTTAATTCCTTTCACATGTCACGAGCTTCACTCTCTGGTTATGCTGAACAGTGGATTTACAAAATACAGAAGCATTTTTAGATTATGTTGCCATTTCATGGATGATGAACTTGAAATTCCACATTCTAAGCAAAGCCCTGCTAAACTTGTAGAACAGATGTCAGCTCTGACAGGGTCTAAGAAGCTTTATTTTAGTTTGAAGCGCTACACGGGGCATTAATGGAACTTATACAATATTTTCTCATCGCTGGATTTGCGTCTCAACATACATATATATATATATATATATATAGATATATATACACACACACAAACACATATATATATACACTAAACAGTATTTTCTAGTATGTAAAGGTAGCCCCCTATAAATCACTTTCACCAAACAGGCGGTAAAATACTTTTACGGTACGGTGTGTTCCATCATCAGAGGTGTATTATATTACTAAAAAGATCTCAGTAATTAATGCGTAGTCTTAAATGCACACCATCATTCAAGCGGGTAGGACTGGAATTTGTGACCTAATTATACTCATCAGGAAACCCCAATGTTATTCTGCCAGTTCTCTGTTTTCAGTGCACATCAGCCCTGGTCCTACTCTTCTGTCATTAGCATATTTCAGGATAATACTAAAACGAGCACACTAAGATTCCGATGGAAACCATATTACACAAATTAACTATTCTCCTAATTAATTATATGTTAATCTAAACTATTACTTATCAAATATTATGCTGACATTTGAAATTTGATCAGTTCTCTTTATTTCACATTAACTAGCCAGAAGCACACTGCTAAATAGTATATATAAATAAAAATAATATAATATAAAAGTCTCTACATTCTCAGCAATAAACATTTTTGCTTCTGGTGGAGCGGCATCCTGAGGGGGCAGAGGTAGCCTTGTAGGGGCAGTAGTAATAGGGGGCAGTAGTAATGAGACGCAGAGGCAAGGATAGCACCAGACTAACCTGAGGAATAGGGAAAGTGGGATGGTTAAACATCTCCCAGAATGATAAAAGTGACCTGGAGACCCCCAGAGATGCAGGGCTTTACCTGGGGACTCCCGATCAAATCCTGAGTGTTCCCAGGTATGGCCATAAATGTTTGCAAAACGTGGTCTTAAAGTGACTCTTTCACCCAAAAATGCTTGTAATGAAAATAATTGCACATACGATACATTTCCTGAGTCTGGTACTTTCTATAAGATAGAGAACTCCAGCATTCAAGCGATTCTCAATTGGCTGTTTTGAACCTTTGTAACCCGTTTCCCTCACCCACTTCCAGATTATAACCTTGTTTGTGCAGAACTTTCTTTAACTTTTATTCCTGTAAATCAAAATTGCTATGTGGCACACTATTTGATATGGCCCGTTTTACTCATTGTACAGTGCTACAGAATATGTGTGCTTTATAAATCAATAAAAAGTAATTATGACTGGCGAAGAAAATTGGTAAATGCGGTAACGCGACACAGGCAGTGTTTATGCTGTTCTGACAAATTTGGAGGGGTTTTTTGGTGTTAGATGTATGTTACTCAACATAAATTGTGACAGAATTTATCTGGAATAAAATAGCAACATTAAGTGAGGTCACCTTCGGTTCTTAGCCTTGTTTATTTCCTGTTACTTGGTGGGATTACTGGTCCTTAGGTATTTGATGTCTTTCTATATTTAAATTGAGACATTTCTATTAAATCCTCCTAACACACATATGGAAATGTGGCAGCTTCACTGCAAAGTACAGTAAAATAATTATCTTCAAACATGGCTTAGATATCTCAATAAGATACAAGGACACATGTTTTCAGACACTGAGACAAAAACCACTGCTGTATATAATAACAAAATAAAAAAAAATGTTGAGTGCATCTGCAACATTAGCTTACAATGTGACGGTCTACAAGGCACTGACATAACTCCATAACAAAAGAGAAGTTCAGCAGTTAAACATTAAGCTACGTTTATTAAAGGAACAGAAATCTTCACATTATAATTACACAATTATTCTAGACTTGATGACCGAATAGGGTTGCCACCTGGCCGGTATTTCACTGGCACAGCCGGTATTTAGAGTACCCTTCCGGTATCGGTATATTAAAAATACCGGCTATGCAATGGCCGGTATTTTTTGCAGGGCAGACTGGCAGTGTGATTGGCAGGAGGGGGAGCACCCATTAGAGCGCCCCCCTCCTGCCGCTCTGTCTTTAGCACATTGCTACGTGCCGTGACAGCGTGATTGGCGGAGGCTGAGCACTGGGGGAAATTATGTTTAATTTCATGACGTCACTTCCCCCCCATGCTCTGGAGTCTGGCAGCATCCGCAGACCGGCCGACCTGTGCAAGCTCGCTGCCTATGGACTCGAATGAAAAAGCCTTAGGTCCCTACTCCTGCCTGCACTGATAAAAGTAAACTAAGGTAGGTGCACATTATGTTTCTGTGACAAGAAAATATTGGGGGGGGGTAGGCGCACATTATGTTTCTGTGATGTCACGCATATATAAATAATTATGCAAATTAGCATGGCCGGTATTTTTTTTTTTGCACGAAAGGTAGCAACCCTATGACCGAATAATTGGAATTTTAATAAAGACAGGAGGTGAATATTTGCTTAAATCTTCCTTTACTTCTCACCATAACAGCAAGTGATAAAAAATAGAAACAGTTAACCAATCACAATACAGATAAAACAATACAGCTGACAGTAGCTCCCTCTATCTTCCCTCTTTCTACAGCCTGCAAACACGGAACCATAAATCGAAAAGTTGCCAACGGAGCACTACATCATCCAGCCAAACAAGAAACCGGACCAAGAAATCCGTTTGAAAAGGATTTTACACTGAAAAAAAGAGAATTATTGACAGCAAAGTATAAAGTACACTTGAAATATATAGAGATAATAAAAGCTCTAACCAAGGAATACATAACCTAAGGGAGGTAGGGAAGAAAATATTCGCCTCCTGTCTTTATTAAAATTCCAATTATTCGGTCATCAAGTCTAGCATAATTGTGTAATTTTATGGCAAGACAGGAGGCTAGACACTAAAGATGGAATAGAAGAAGATAATGGTTTGAAATAAAACTCACGAAAGGTCGAGGCTAAAAGAATGTCGGTTAAAGAAAAAAGGAAAGCGATAGAAGTTGATGTGCCTCTAATCGAATGGGCACCAAAATGCCTATCTATACCTGCTAACCATCTAATCTATCTGGCTAAAGTAGGAGCAGAGACAGGATGAAAAGGTCTCGAGTACGATAGTAAAAGCTGAGAACTAGCAGTAAAACGATTAGCTGTAACAGCTAAGTATGAAGACATCTAGCGATACAAATCTTAGGGTCAGCAGCAAGATACGGATAAGAAATGGATGTAAAAAACGTTGTACGCCTCCTCAAATTAAATTCTACACCCTCAAGAGAAAAAACTATGACATCATCCTCTAAATCACAAACATCAGCAACTCTTCGGAACAAATGCAGACACCAAAGCATGGTAAGTTTAGCTGATAATTGCCTAAAGATAAAGCGTCATTATCAGGCCAATCGCCTGCGACGTCCCAAAAGGAGTCATATCTGGAAGCAGGAGGTTTACTTAAAGGGATGCCCTTAAGCAATCTGCAAACTGAAGGGTCCTTGCCAATGTGCCCTTCTATAGAACCAATATGAGCACTGGAAATAGTGGACTGGAAAACAGTATGCTTTTCCTGATGCAAAAAGTCCAGCTAAAAAATTCAACAAATTATTCACAGGGGCTGAATGGGGGTCAACATGTTGTCCCACACACCAAGAGGACCAAGATTTCCAAGCTGTCCGATATGATTTGTGAGTACCAGGTGCCCAGGAAGCTTAGAATAGATCTCGAGCTTCTTCTTCTTCTCGAAACTGGTGAAGATTCCCCAATAGTGGATGGAATGGACGTTCTTTTAAAGGACCAAACACCGCCATCCTATCATGCTTGCAACGGATTCCAGGACGAAATCTGTATGAGAACCAAAGATGGCTTTGCCATCCCAACCCTGCATATGTAGAAGCCACCAATGAAGTTCTTGGCGAACATCTGCGGTAAGATGAACAGGCCGATCGTAGGATAGAAAATGTCTGAGAAAACCAGGTTTGAGCCATTGAGGAGCTCTGTAATAAAGAGGACCTGGAAAAATTGCTTGGATGGAGGATGAGAGAAGACCTACAACTCTTGTCAATCTGCGCAGAGGACACATTTGCAGGCAATATCTTTGAAGCTGGAAGGCGAAGTAGGGTTGACACCGTATCTATCTCGGAACCCAAAAATCTAATCTTCTGGGTCGGAGACAACTCTGACTTTGGGATATTTACCAAAAAACCTAGCTGATTGAAAGTTTCCACTACGAATGACGTCTGTTCTGCAAAAAGAATTGGATCCTGTGAGAATAGCAGGATGTCATCTAGCTAAATAATGGAACAAATTCCTCTGGATCGGTTGAAAGCCATCACCGGTCGGAGGAGCTTGGTAAAGCACCAAGGGGCTGAGCTGAGTAATAAAAGAAGACACCCGAATTGCCAAAGATGACAACCCCATTGGAATTGGGGAAACGTCCGATGAGCTGGACGTGAACCACCCGCCCTGCTTCATAAGATCACGAAGGAGATGAATGCCTCCCATCTTGAAGTGATATCGGTCAAACCGGTTGAGGGCTCGTAAATTTATAACATGATGAACAGTCCCAGTTTTCTTCTTGACCGGAAATATTGAACTTACAAAAACTGGGGAACCCTGAGCTTGTTCGATTGCCCCTAGAATAGAAAATAACTCTTTTTCTATTAGCTTTTTGGCTGTGGAAGCCATGAAAACTGAAGGATGATGAGACTGAACTGGGGGAGACACAAAGTCTATGAGATACCCTTGGACCGGTTGTAGGATCAATGGGTCGGAAGTAATTCCCAATAATGGAAAAATTGGATAACCTGTGGAAGGATAACTATAAAGAGGACTTACCAGTGTTGGAACGATCTCCGGCGAACGCTGAAGCTCTTCTACCACAAAAACTTCCTCTAAATGCTGTGGATCCGGAAAAGAACGATCCTCGGAATGCTGATGATAAAACCTCGGGCCTGGCTGGTTGAAATGGCTGGAGATTGGGCCCCGTGATCTTCCAGCCCTGGACAAAAAAAACGATTGTCCGTCTGAAACACCTTCTGCAGAGAAGTCTTGGCCTTTGCCCATGAGGACATTAACGAATGAGTCGCCAAACAATAAACCGTTGGCGGTAGGATTCTTTTGAAAAAAAACTTATTTTTTTTGTGTAAATAATAAATGAATAAAACAATCACGGTTTCACAGTGATAACTAGAACAAAAAAATGGAGAAATCCACCATTAAGCAGAAAAAATGAAAGATGGAAACTGTAGAAATAAATCACACCATTTCCGCACCATGTTGCAACAGAACTGATATCGCGCAGGAAAGTAACTGCTCGGTAACACAAAAAGAAAAAAAAACTCTTGTGCGGATTCCGCCGTCAAAAACCTAAAACAGTACACCAGGACTACAAAGATGGCCAACTTGAACTGACATAGGAGTACAAAGATGGTCGACGTGAATTGACACTTAAAGGAGCCACCAAGATGGCCGCCGAAATGAAGAAAAGCAGACAGAAGAAGCAGCGCAGCAAGGAAAACAAGGCTCAAAAGCCAAGGTAAGACTATAACCCATGCAGGATTTTAAATAAAAAAAAGACTAAACCAACGAAAAAACAGTCATAATAAAATGACAATAATAAAACAAATATACAATCTGAAATTGCAATGATGATTGAAATTATAGATAGATATTATATAATAAGAAATGGTAATGAGCTGACCTGTATACTTTGGTGAGCAGCAAAGAAAGAGGGGGATGGAGGGAACTACTGTAAGCTATATTGTTTTATCTGTAGTGTGATAGAGTGTTTCACTGTTGTTTCTATTTTTATCCTTTGCTGCTATGGTGAGAAGTAAAGGAAGAGTTAAGTAAATATGAGCCTCCTATCTTGCCATAAAATTCCAGTTCAACCAATGGATCACACCTACTTAACAGTACAGGCTAGCACACACTCATGCTAACACACACTTACACATACACTCATGCCAACATACACACCTAACACACTTACAGACCAAGTTTCCAATTCTGTGAATTTTGGAGCAGACCAAACCGCCTCACTAAACTATTGCAAAAAAAAAAAATGCAAAAACGTTAGCATATTAGCTAAAACAAAAAAAAAAAAACCCCCCCATCAAGTTAATGCTATATCTAAATTAGCTTTCAGTTTTGTTTCGTGACATGCCATTTGTATGTTACGTAACACAAGCTACATTGCTGAGCAAGACTAAGTATTTAGCAAAATGGCAAAGGTAAAGTGCTCTAATTAATTGTAAGACAAGTGCCAAACTGCTTTTTACCATATGAGGCTGTCAAGCAGAATTAAATGCAGAATTGTTAAAGGGGTTAATTAAACAGATCTGTGTCTGATCCTCTTGCTCATGCAAAAGGGGGATTTTGTAATTTGTGGAACTTATGAATTACTTAGGCAAGTCAGCACATTGGACACAACAGCCTACGTCTGGATCTTTTCCTTACCTGCTGGGCCGAGACAATTCTCTTCACACTTGGGACTCTGAAGCCATTTAAGCTGCTTGCGCTGTAACCTTCGCCTCACTGCATAGCACAATGCTTTCTTCTTTTTTTTTTTTTAAACCAAGTTGGACTCACTAAATAATAACCACAGTCCCTTATTAGCCAACTACTGAGCGTGAAATAATTACACTGCTATGCTCTGCTTTCTGAGTCAATCAATCCAGTCGAACCGCAAAGCTATTAACTCTTCTACGTGCCAAAGAGAAGTCCAACTTTTTCCTATTTTCCGTAAAGCGTGAATTGTGAGTGTCTGATGCATTTCTATATTTAGATGTATGTACTATTCCTTTACATTGAACCAACAGATTTATTTGTTTTTTTGAATCTGAGAATTTAAATATTTCCACTAAGAATTGATGTATCCATTTTTTTATGTTAATACTTTAAACTTCTGCTCCAGAGCACAGAGTAGTTTTTTTTTTTTGTTTTTTTTTTTTTTAAAGCTATGATGGGCAGCAGACTGTGGTGGGAAGCCCTTTGAATTCCCCTCATTCTTTAATGCCATGTCTAATCAGGCCACATTGAATTACATTTTGCTTTGTCCCCAGTCTTTTCGTCCAGCAAACATGTGGACATGAAACATTCAACTGCTTTCAACACTTACAAAGCCGAGTCACACTGTTTACTTGGTTGGATCTAAAATTAAAATCCAGGAAGTCTAATTTCTATAGTAGGTAAAAAAAGTTGCATTCTGTGGTAATTGGTTCTTAAACACAAAATCAATAAATAATATATTCTCACACTTGATGTCATCTATACACCAAATGTACTAACATACTAGAATTACTTAAATTACTTCTAGCCTTTGAGAATATGTTCTGGGCTTCACATTTTTGTTTGTGAATCTTTGCAATGTCCATTCTCAGCCAAACATACACTAATATTTTAATCTTGGCAACATTTTAGGGCTTATGCCAAAGAAGTAAAGGACATCTCCTGCGCATTCTGCTTAGATGACGATCAAGTGCACCTTACTGACGATGCACATGGCGGCCAAAACGTATGTCTGAGGTTGACTTGTGCAGAGGAACTTTGCCATTCATCTCCGTTCTAAACTGCCCTTGTGGAAGGATTTAATCTGATATGCTGATTGAGATCTCTCTGGAAGTAAGATAAAATGTGAGATTTTTCCAAGTGGGAATTCACCATAGGTCAAACTATAAAACTAAGCTGAGCTCAGGCGCTATTGATTTTATTTACCCATTTGTAAGCATGAGTGTGTGTTTCAGAGGTTTATTATCTGTTATATCTGTATAATATCCGTTATAAATATAAATAATGTTAGAACATGTTCCCTCACATTTCCAGTGTTTTCTCAAAATAAGAGACACTAGCTGTTTAGAACCGACAATCATGTTAAACAGTAAAGCAATTGTACAATTCTCCATTAGTTATTTTTAATTAAACGACTAAAGCTCGGGAACGCCAATATTTTTCGACGTACTTGAGAGTAAGAAAAGGGCTTTCAATGGTTCATATTAGTAGGGAAATTACATTAAGATAAAACCTTCACAGTGAATGTTAGTAATTATATCTCCACAACTACAATGCACCCCCAAACTTTTCAATTGCTTTGATTACTGAACCATAGCTGAAGTGAATAATTTGGCTTTCAGCACGAAAACAAGCACATTCACTGTCACCACAATGGAGAGACAGTTTTAATTAAACCTTATCAAAAGATGAATACAGGAGCGAAGAAAAAAATCTGTAGCCATTCCACAACACTCTGTTTTTCATCTGTTTAGTTTAAGCCCGGCATGTTCAAGCAATAATTAACCACTGTCCACGGAATGCTGGAGCTGTGTTAATGTTGGTTAAGATTTAATTAGTTCAATTATCTAGAGAGTTTTACACTTCATAAGTTGCTAATTTCATTGGGCTCTACAGATACCTCTAGTCAGAAATGTTTGTGGGTTTCATTAAAAAAAGGGGTTTTTTTTCTAGTTTACAACATCCAGCAATGTAAATCCTAAAAAAAAAAATAATTTCAAATTCAAAATATTTTAGAGACCCATTTTTAAAATCATCCAATAAATTTAAAATTGCAGGTTTTACAGATAAATAATTATTTTGTAACATTCTAAGCACAACTGAGAAATATGTTCCGTGTGGTACTAATATTTTACAATGGTTATCTTAAAAGTGTTTATATGACATATACCATGATATTAGGGTCTGTTGAGTAAATGTTTTATTTTTATAAGGTTTACTATGTGTCCATATAAATAGCTTGAGCTACTTTAGTCTTGACTGTCACTCGGCTCAACTTATTACTTTTCAGACAAGAACAATTTTTTTTTCTCCTAGAATCCTTATTTCACAGTTCTTAAGTTATCCCCAACATTTATATTTTCTCAACTAAAGAAAATATTTAACCATTTTATATCACTGTATATAAAGCTATACATGTTTCTTCCTTAGTATATCTTGCAGTACCCTCTGTCCATTTTAGTAGAACCAAGGCCACATTTTCATGAGGTGCAAATGCCCCAACCACATTAATAATGATTTAAATTCCCTTTTGTAGAAAAACGTGTTTTCACTATCCCTTATTATATGCTGTCAACCATGGCACAATCCTATAATACTGTTATTTACTGTAGTATACAATTCTTAGCTGCACCTACTAAAACATGTCAAAACACGGGGAAGAAGAACAAAAACAGAATTTATAAAGTTCTTCTCTGTGTTTAAAAAAAGTGCTGCTTTTATTTGCCTCTTTTAGAAAGCCAAGAGCCTTTGATATCTAACCTGATTGAGAACCCCCATTATTCACACGGACATTAAAGCAGTTTATTTACAAAAGAAATGTGTTTTACTTCAAAGAAAAGCTGTTCCAGATTCATTACAAGTTTACCAAAGTGGCCCTCTATTGTCATGATAATGTTTCATAGCCAAGCTATACATCTTCCCATGAACGTATGCACGTTAGCGGTGTGTGAAAACATTACATGGGGTTGTGTACTGCATATGCGATGCAAGGGTATTTCTTTGAAAGTAAAGAGAGTGTAGTGTGTGTGTGTGTGTGTGTGTGTGTGTGTGTGTGTGTGTGTGTATAAAAATGGACTACTTTTCAAACTCACAAAGGACACAAGTTCAAAAACAAAGCATGCAGTCACAAGTCTTTGGAAACATTTAAATATTAGGCTAAAAAGGGAGAGAAAAATATGTTTCTCTCTCTCTCTCTCTAGGGGCCCATTTCTTCCACCTCCAGACAGAGAGCTGCCTACTTGACTCTGCCCGGTTCCCTCCCACAAGGCTCTATGGGGCTAAACCTGTCCCTATGTGAAGCCCCTATCCCAGGAGGGCGGGCTTCTATTTTTGCTTATTCAACTATTTTATATTATAAAAAAGACAAAAGCAAGTTGTCACGGAGCTGGATAGTCTGATCGATTACCTCCGCTGACTTGTGCTCCCTTAGCCTGGGACAACACACGCTTTCCCTGGTTTCCCAGTCACTAGCCGAGGCTCAGTGTAGGGTATAAACAAAATGAAGACTGCTTTATTTTTCACACACATGGCTGGATATAGCCAGCAAAGCAAACATTACCATAAATCAAGATATTGGGATACAAATTGCCCCCTTAATCTGCCTCCCAGTGACAACAGGGGCAGTAAAGGGATTAACAATACAATGGGGTCCCAACCTCCACTATTACCGGCCGAAATCAGTTCCAAGGTTTGGTGGGGGTCTGTATTGGTGGAACTGGGGGGGGCTGACTTATACAACATATACACCATTGCGGGGGGCCGAAATTAAACTAAAACAATGGCAGTCACTCCCTGGTTGCAGATCCAGGATACAGTCTGCCAGAGATAACCCCCCTCAACAAATGATGAGATGATATACTTCTGGGGGTAAAGCCAGGGCCCATCATCAATAGGGAAGAGGCTGGCAGGTCTCTCCAGCGGCCCCACCTTGTTTGACTGGTACGATGCTCTTAGTGTTAGCCTTACGACAGAAGTAACGGGACCCATGTCTTCCAAAAAGTTACACTTTTGACTCATTAGTCCACAGAATATTACGCCAAAAGTCTTATTCTTGTCTTATTTTGATGAATGGAAACATTTCAGTGACCAATATGCAAAAAAACTGAAGAAATCAGAAAGGGGACAGCACTGTATTATTTGAGCAGTCTTGTTTCTATGTTTCGGGAAAAAAATTCAGAAGCTTCGAATAAGTAAAAAAAAATATACGTTTCCTTAACACGACACACATGACCTACGGATCATAAGTAAAAATATGAGCAGATTACAACTCCTGCAACAGTTGTATTGGTTGGAACTAGAAATACTGCGTATATTTATATGTACATAGATAGTATTTTAAACACCACCACTCTGTTTCTGGCTTCTTTGTACGCAAAGAACATTAGTATATCAAACGTTTCAATTTGTGCAGAACTGTTTTTGAACTTTTCACCAATAAAAAAAAAAGCCACAATGGAGAAAACGGCTTTTTGCAAGATCTAACTCCTTTGGCATGATAAGTATGTAAATGCTCTATGTCCCAGTCTTGTCTGAAATGGCTCTGAACCAGCCAGCTAGCCTTTCACTGTCTATTCCAATAAAGTCGACCCATCCCTCAGAGTGAAAGGAGGGCCAGCCTTCCAATTCACTTTCCTTCACAGCGCTGACATTTGGATCTCAGGGCCTTCTTCTTGTGCTAAAAAGAAATCATTTAGTCATAATTAACCATTCTCTGTATATTCCCAAAGGTATGGTAATTGTGCTAAAAGGCAACAACTAAAGCATTCATTCTGGTCCTTTTTAGCCCCCCTTTTTTCCTCCTTCTTTCTATGTTTACAACAGCCATGCTTTTCTCGCTTTCTTTTTCCTTAGTAACATTACAGACAAAGGAATGGAATGGAGGTAAGGATCAAGATTCCCAGCAACTAAATAAATGTCAGCACATAGTTTGTCTATCGCATAGAAGCAGAGTGTGTCAGTAAAGAAAACATATGTAACACATACAACATGCTAAGGTGTGCCTGTGCTATTTGGACAATTTTAAATAACCGTACAGTACCGTACCATCTATGTATAAAGTACTCTCACCTTACGCAACCTTAATATTGACTGTACCCAAGCATTGGATCTGGCGGTTATAGAAAACTTGGAAGTAATTAGCCGAAATAGGAGGTTTATTGTTGCCGTTCTTCAGATGAAGAATTACATTTTCTGTTATCCTGGCCCGTTGCTTGGTTTGTTTTATTATAAAGGTGCAGTCTTTATTGGCAAAATACAGAATGCTAGAATATGTTAAGCAATAAAACTTTAACAGGTCTTCTGAAACCACAGAAAAATAAACTCTTACAGTTTTTTGCCTGATTTTATGGTGGTTGACCATATCTGAGAATTCTCCAGAGCTCTCTATTCTAAGGGGGTGGGGGTTCCCTCAGGGGCAGGGCTAGTCAGCCATGTAGTTGCTAGACCCAGACAGCATTGAGTAGGAGGGAAAGTAGGCGGGGAATGGGTGTGGCTAGACACAAGCTCCCCCTGCTGGGAAAAAGAGATAAGTGACCTGAAGACTCAGGAAGGCAGAGCTTTAATGCAGAGAGTCCGGGTCAAACTTAGAGGGTTCCCCGGTATGAAGAATGCACCTAGGTGGAACAGCACCTTTAAACTATGGTTTTCAGCCTTTTGCAGAAGGCAGGAAATTAAATGGTTATTAGAATGTGGAGTTTCCTGAGTTTTTTTTTTTTTTTTATTATTATTAGAGGCTAGAATGTATAATTTTTATTAAGATCTTTTGAAAAGATGATAAACGTTTAACACAATAGATATATTTGAAAATGTATTAATTAATGTAGAGGTTTTTGGTTATTGGGCCAATTCAAACTTCATCCAAACAAAATAAGATCAAACAGTCAAAGCACCCTGCCACAAGCAATTTGTCTCTAGCTCAATTTGCTTGTGTGTGGGAAAAAAATGAAGAGGGTGAAAATGCAGAGTCTCAGAGGAGAAAAATATGATAAAACAGAATAATATAGGTTTCACGAAGGAAAAGGTTTGTCTATGGCCTTAGAGGGATGTGTATTCTGCACACTCTTATTTTTAATGAGTGCCTTCTGTTTTTATAAAATGCTGACTACAGAGAGAATGTTTTCAGTGTCCACAAAAAAAGCTATTTCTAATTATTGCACATAAGTAGGACGTATGCAAAAATGTTTAAATCCCACACATATACTAAGAACCTAAATGGTAATGTAATGCTGATGAATGATTACATACCAGAGTGTCGTGTGTTGCCATATGTCTATATTAGAGGCCTAAGTAGTCTTGAAAGCTAGCAATCTAATACTGTTAAACCAATAAAAATTATCACCTTTACCAAATTTACTCATTTTATTTCCATGGACAATGCTCTGCGTACAAGGAAAGCAATAGTTTAATTGGGGACTGTATGTATAACGTTTTTATTTACGCCCCATTGCAGGATATGTCCATGACATCTAATAGGGCAATCAATGTTTGCCATACAAAACTTTAGATTGAGTTTATTAGAAAGTTCTACATGTCCTGTTTTAATTATTTTATTACATATATTATCTTGGACAAACTTGGGGTGTGAATTGCCAAGAATTTTTATATGATATATTGACAAATATTTATATAATATCGTGAAAGTAAATTAGAAAGATATATATTATTTACACAATATACCCATTTCTTGCGGTTTATATACACATTGAGTTTTAGGGCTGTATACTACTGTGATATACACACATGCTCACATCAGGCGAGGAAAGACGGAGAGAAGTAAATAGGAGGCAAAAAGGCACCGTCCCAACTAAAGAATGATATATGAGGGTTATGGAAATAAAGTGTTTTTTAATTAGACCAACTAATTCATGGACATATTCTGCTAACCTTTAAACAGAAGTATAACCATGCAGTGTATTGCTGTAGCGCTCTGTGACCGAATCATAAAAAAATTAACATTGTGACCTCCAAGAAAATAGGGTCATCATGGGGAGGAATAAAGAATTTTATAATCGCAGCAAAGGAGATAAAAAGGTATTTACATGATTACACAATCCCAGTTTATTTGGATCTGTAGGTTTTAGCAAGACTTCTTCGACAATACTGAACGAATGTATACCGCACGGCTAAATATAATGTGCGCAATACACAAACACAATATTTTTAAAGCTCTATCGGGAGACTTCCCTTAAACATGCTTTCTTTAACACGAGCAAAAGAAAACGATTTCAGTTTATCTAGCAGCGGTACTGGATTTGAGTTTCCTGGGTAAAACCCTTTGCGGCTTTTGTCAGCATTAATTAATTCAACACGAAGTGATCGTCTTCACAGCGAGTACGAGCGGGGCCGGGGTCTGTTGAATCCACGCTCAGCCAGGAGATTATGCTAAATTGGTTCATTCACAGTCCAAACTCCTGAACACATGTCAGGAGGACACCATTTGTTCCCTCTAGTGATAAACAAATTATACATGAAATCAATTCCACTTCACAATAATTTTCCCTATTGGGTATTATCTTTCCTCCCCTGCTCCTTCTAGTTAAGATTGCATCCTGCAACTTGCTAATGAGCTGGGGGCTTTCTGTTCCAGGTGGAACCCCCTGCCTGGCACTCATGACATTTTCCCATTCCGAATGCTGCTGGCATTTTTCGACAGCTCCTGCTAACTAGCCTTTTTGACCCGCACTAAGAGCAACTCATCTGATCGAATCTTCTAACCTGCCAATCATTCCTGCAAATGATCTTCACAGTCACTCCCAAGGCAGAATAGAAAAGGAAAGCCAGAGACGGAATAAGCAGAAGCCGCGCAAGCTGCCTCTGCAGCTACCTAATGAGAATACTTTAGTCTCTGAGGCAGCTGAAGCATTGAAAAGCTGGTGGGAAAATTAGGACAGCACTGAATGCCTTGCTCAGTAATTACCGATTTCTTCCCATATAAGGATTATTCTGTAACCCCTAATAATGCCTTTTTTTATTTCTATTTTTTGTTGTTTTTTTCCCTTTAACTGTATACTGGGACCTTTTACCGTATAAATGGTAAATATAGTTATCTCTGCTGCGGCTCTGGAAAAAAAAACACTTTAAAAAAAAAAAAGTATTTGTGCTTCCGAAAAAATATCAGCAGAGAGGCCTACAGACTAGTAATTAATTTTAACAATTTAAGTTGCTTTTCGAGAGAACATTTTACCATAACATGTTACAAAATAATGCAGTCTAAAAGAAGGTATAAGTTTAGACTACATATCACAGCTTTTGGCATAATTTATTAATCTTAAAAGAGATTTAGCACATGCATCGTTAACATTGGAATGAGGAGCATATGATCACAGGTAGTTAATGATATTCTCATTCTATATTCATTATATATAAAGATGCAGAGAATTTTCATTTCTGTGAAGAGGCGCTTATGATAAAGACTTATAGGCAGGGTCGGGCTGGCCGTACAAGTCCTTTGGGATGATTCTGGACAGGGGAGACAGGAATGAATCAGGATCAGGTAACACAATGTTATGTAACCCTGCGGTTGAAGCTGAGGGTGAGTTAAGGGGGTGAGTGATGGGGTGAATGAGTGAGAGAGAAGTTAAGGGAGTATGTATGTGTGTATGACTGTATATATGTTTGTGTGAGCATGGATGTGTATGTGTAAGTGTGTGAGCGTGAACGTGGATGTGTAAGCATGAATGTGTGTGTTAGAGTGAGCGCGTAAGTTTGTGCAACTATGAGAGTGTGTGTAAAAATATGTGCTGATGTATATGTCAGTGACTAAGGGGGTATCAAGGGGTCAATAGGGCCACTTTGCTGTACTATGTATAAACTGAGAAGGGTTTTATAGACGAGTGATTTGTGTATTCATACCTCGTGTTATTGCAAACTATATTTTATGAATAATTTGTTGCATAATATGCTCCAACTCCGTGGTAGAAGGAGGGGAATGTGGGAAGCTACATGCTACCTAGAGGAAATTAAGTGAAGGCAGACAGAACCCTTAAAGTAGGTTCAAAAATAACCGCAATGTTTTAGTAAAGGAAGTTTATGAAAATACTATGTCAGTAGGAAATAAATCCATTCTTTATATCGTAGGTCTGGTTTGTATCCGTCTACTGCAAGTTTAACATAATCAAGCACAAACAAAGCATTGAGTCAGTGATGAGGTTTTCCCATATGATTTAGACTGCCTGTGAGCCCATGTCATATTTACCATTACACTGTATGTGCTTTATTAAAGGAAAAGATGGGTTGACATGAAAAACAGAAATGATATGATATATATGTGTCCTCTTTTCAGATAACATTGAATACAGCCTCCCAAGCCTTCTTTGTCCATCTGCTTTCTAATCTCTCTTTAGTAGATCCTGTTTCCCCAGACAAAAGCTATAAAAGCGATCATGTGACTGCAGCCTCCTAAAGGAGCGAGGGCAATCCAATGCGCGAAAACCAATAGATTTGTTTGTCCTCTTCCATTGTCATTGTCATTTTCACATTGTCCACTGCGCATTCAAATGTCATCCAAGTCAGGCTCCTCGACTCAAACAGCCTTTTATGTTAAGATACTTCTTAAAGCTTCTGAGAAGCACAGAGACTGTCCATTGGGATCCAGCTTCTGTCCTGATATTAATAATGCAACATAATACACATAGGGAACCCAAAAAAAAAAAAAAAAAATATATATATATATATATATATATATATACACACACACACAGACATATTAAAACAGAGGGCAAATTAATAACGTTCAAGACCCATTCTTGCATTTTTTTTAAAACACTAAACTTGAGGAGAAAATTTGATTTTCAGCTACAATAATAATTATAAATTCAAAGATTCTGTGAAATTGTTGTAGTTGGATTGACAATTTAAAGAGACAAAGGGTGAATATCAGGAGCTTTCCACACAAACACCGACCCAGCTTGTGGAACGGACAGACGAGTGAAGCCCATTCCCCCTTTGCACGTGGATCGAGAAGGACCCACAGACTGAGGGGATGCTGTTAGACGACATTTCTCCTAACCCAGACAGTCAGCCAGAAGGTATCTGGTCGGAGTCATAACTAATACTCAAAATAACATGCAAATAAGTTTTTCAGAATGGGGACCCAGTACTGGGTGGCTCTTATTCTGCCCTCGCTGCACTGTATTTATCACTAATTGCTGAGGTAATGAAATACACATACAAAACTAATTACTGTCTTCGCTGTTTTAAGAGGCACTATCTTTTTGGGCCAGTTTATTAGTCTCGACCAATTTTGAGGATAAGAGAACATTGCTGAACAATAGACGAAGCTAAATGATCATTGCACAAATGCTAAAACTGTGGAAAGATGGAGGTTGAAGACCAAGTCTGACACCCCTGTTACAAAACAATTGTGTCATGAAAAACTTCCCTTCAAGTGCCAGGGAGGGGAGAAATTCATTGCGGAGCGCTCTTTCAAGGTACTCAAGGGATAGCAGGTGCTAAGGTTTCTTTGAATCAGACTACAGACAGAAAACTGATCTAAAGGAAAATTAGCAGGACAGGGGCAACAAGAGTATTAGAATTCAGTTTTCAAAGTGGCAGTGAAGGGCAGAACAAGCGGCCCGTTGATAGGTTGTTTGTAAATGGAGGATTATATGATATGGGGGCAGTCTGTCAAATGCTCCCCACAGATCATATACATTGTCTTTTAACTGTTCTTCTTAGAAAGGAAGAAATCTGTGAATATCGAGTACTACAAGCTACTGAAGTGAGGTCTGTAAATAATGAAACAGCTAGCGAACAATGAATACAAAACAATGCCCGGTGCAAAGCCTCGGAAACCGGAACTACACTCCGATCATGGGTAGTTCTTCAACAAAGAGAGGTAAGCACCAGTAATGACCCATCAGACCCTCTCGATCACTGATGATGGATGCCGTCCAATCTTTATCAGGTTGTCCCTAATGGAGGTTTGTCAACCTGGCATGACCCTCACGTCAACCACAAGAACAGCAGTAGATCATCTCAAGGCTAGATCTTATCAAATACTTCCTAGTTGAATACTCTGCAGAGCTCTGTCCCTCCATGCTAGCTGTTCAGTAGGTTATCATGCCAGTGACATGGCCAGATGTCAATCCTGAACCCTGCCGCTAGGGATGGCATCACTGGGAGGGCACCATCAACACCTGTGCATGGACATGCACAATACATCCAGCAGTGCTACCTGCCAGAAAGCGTGAGCAGCTTATTAAGAAACTATGTTTTTTCTCATATTGCTGATAAAAGGGTATCAGTGAATCGAATATCGCTTGCTTTTCTGATCCCTGAAGAACCTGTAAACCATGGCTTTTTAATAACCTATTGCACTACAATTGAACCATGCTTGTGGTCTTCATTAAAAATATGCCAAATTACTTTTCTGATTTGCATTTTTACTTATATTTCTGCGTGCGATAATATTTTAAGCAAGTTATCTATTTAAAATTCTAATCACATTCATGTATTTCAATTTAAACCCTTTGGTGCAAACTGCCCAAAGCAAATATTTAAATTATATTTATCATTTCTATTTAGCCCAGAGGAAGAGAAATTTGTCCAGCCTATCGGAAAATCATCTGAAACGAGCATGTCTGGAATCAGCGTACGGTCTTTTGCTGCTATATATTTTAACGCAGTTGTAGTCGCCTGTTCCATTTCAGCCCTAATTTAATGAAACAGATTTCCAGAAGCTAATATATTGATGGTGAGCCTGACATATATTTGATGTTTCAACTAATATAATCATACTAAAAGCTTTATTCATTTACGCCATTGAACATCACTTATGATAAAGGTAGGGATTTTCAAAAGTATTGCTTTTTTCCTCAATAAGGTTCAGCTCGGTAGGGTAACGGGCAAAAGGAATCCTGTGACTTTAAAAGCAAGACCATCTGAAGCACAAATGAGCAGCTGATTCTGTAAACACCCATCATATACGTAAGCACATAGATCACAGCCTTAGTAAATAGACCCCAGCTCCCCAAAAATTGGAAACGCATGCAAAATCTACTGTTTCCACGGATAATTGGAACAAAGTGCGTGGTCACCAGAGCGACATTTGTGCTTCAAGTCTTCCTGAAACACTGTAAAAGCATCAGGGATCAAGGGTGGATTTTGTGAGTTCTTCTTGCTCCTTCTGCTTTGTCTCCAGCCACTGACATCAGAATATATCTCAAGTGCATGCAGGGGTGGACTAACAATTGGGCAAATGGGGTAATTGCTGCTTACTGGCTGCCTTGTAATTTATGTGTGTGTCTGCACTGCACAGTATGCATACCGTACTGCTTGCTGGGTGGTGTGGGAGCCCAGATGTGAATTGGCATGGTACGGGAGCCCCTCCAGGTGTACTTGGAGAGACACAACCTACCTGCAAGAGTCCCCAGAAGAATTGATCCTGTTAGGAAGGCAAAGGGTGGTCACACCGAAAATCATATGATTTACATTTCCGCTTGTGTTCACTCACTGTGCCTTTTGTTAAATGAGAAAAATAAATTAACATGTCTGTTTTGTGGGACTCCAGTATACTCATTAGCATACCTGGGAACTTCTCGGCTCCGGCTACCCGGAGCCTTCCCTTGCAGGATGCGGCCAGGACTGCATGCAGACGGCAGCGGGAAATACCCCCATTTACAGGAAAAAAAGTTTTGGGGGGTGCGGGGCGTGTCAAGACCCCGCTCCCGCGACCCAGAGGATTTGGGTCTTGACCCGGAGAACCAGAGGAGCAGCGCTCTTAGGTATACTCATTACCAAAGTCATCCACCCATCAGCCTATTTACAGTTTCTCTATGAACCTCAAGATAACGATCAACTGCCCTCTTTTCTCTGCAGGTTCTATGACATGTGTGGATGATATGAATATAACTAGCCGCTAACGCCTAACTATTTCTTGTTTATATATAATCTCTAGCATTGTAGCTCTTACTACTACTACTACTACTACTACTACTACTACTACTACTACCAAACATAAAATTTCCGCTTTAAAGACTCAGACTTAAACAGGTACTGGGCCTCTTCATAGTTTTCGGATAGACATATGCCTATCTCATGCATGTTTAAATTCCCTCTCTGTATACATACATACATTAAAAGGTGGCCAATCCCATAGAAACATCTATGGACTCCAATTAAATCATGCTCCGCTGTAATATGACACTACCCAATGTGCACTACAACCCCTGGCATCTATCTGGACAAGGGATGTTTTACCCTAGTACTATACCAACACGTAACCAATACTCAGGCTATAATATGAATGGCATTTCTTTTCCAATAAAAAGTGATGACACCTAATGGAGGATGCCAGGCCACAACCTTTGTGTTACACATGGAAAGGACAGCCGAGCTGCTGAGAAGCACAAAACACAAGGCTATTCATTCCAGAGCATATTCCCAAATCGAACGCTTGCTTGCAGGGCTCTCTCCACCTAATGTATTTGTTTGTCTTAGTCTGTCAATTCTCGTCTTGTCATACCCCTTGAATATATGTATTGTATTAAGCGTTGCGTAAATTATTGGTGCTATATAAATAAAAAGATAATAATATAAAATAGTTTCTTCATAAAGATTAAATGACTGGTTCGGTCTTCATGCTTTATCAAATATTCTTCTTTAAGCATTAAACAATCCTGTACACAGTAATGTAGTTTAGCATTGAAGAAAATCTGGTTTTACCTAATAAACATCCTTTATTTGTAGACCTGGAGGCTGCCATTTTTATTAATCATGTGACTTTCCCAGCTCAAGCACCACACTGAGCTGATTCTTTATGGCAATGCCAACAAAGCCCTGCTTGTCCAATGAAATCTTTAGCTTCAAAGGTTTTCTTTAGTCAGAACGTCAGTGTCTGGTTTATTGGAACCAAGTTATTCTGTTGTTTACCAACCAATACAGTATGATTGGAAGTCAGGGTGTTTGTCTAGTTCATTGGATTAAGGAAAACAGAGCGAGAACAGATATATCTAATATACAGCTGTCGGTACAAACGAGAAATGTCTTAAAAAAGCAAACTCATTTTAATGCAATACCATTAATAAAGCGATACATAAAATAATGTATTAACTTACCTGCATTTTCCATATTATTATTAATCATCAGTGCTTGCTGTTTGATAGGCTTTTGCAGAAACTATTATTTTTCCCAAATACCCTCATGCTTTCTCCAGCTTCAGGTTGCAACTTCACATTCGGTACAGTAAAAATGGAAGACACTATAGAGGAGGAAAAAAAACATGCTTTTAGATCATCATGAACAAAAAATAAATTAAAAAAGGCAATTCTATGCTTGATATGAAATGAAAGAAGCGATACTTTAAGTGTAGAGTATTAAAAAAAACATAAAAAGGTTAAAAAAAAAAAAAAAAAAAAAAAAAGCTGAGATATGTGGAAAAGGTGAATCAATTAGTAGGTATCAAAATTAGAGATGGTAGAAGGATAGGAAAATTCTGGCTAATAGATCATTTTTGAGCGTCTTTGTCTTCTGAATGTGTTTACGTATATATGGAGGTTTTAAATCTGAGTTTCTGTGAAGAAAATTAAAGAGTTCTTTTTTTTTTTGCAACTGGATTCGTGTCTCATAACGATTATCTTCCAGACACAGAATCCCTATTTCAGTAACTTGAAATTTCACTGGAGGCATTTAACGAAAAACCCGTCCTTTAAAAATATAATGATTTTTTTCCCATCTTTATTCTCCCCCCCCTTCAAAAGGTTTCACTGCTCCTGATGTTTGACGTTATGCAAAGATGTGTTTCTGCCAATGAATATCGCCTTTTGGTTATGCTTCAGCAAATAACCTGCTGTGAGCTGATAAAAGGATTAATGCAGCCAAAATTCTTAATCTGTGAAATTACAAATTAAATTCTCATATTAAAAATACCACCCTGAGGTATTTTTTGTGGTTTTAATTCCCCTCTGGTGTTCTGCATACATTGTGCCTGATAATGACTAGGACAAGGCTCTCTCTGCTGGCAGCCTGCTGCATGGTGATAATGTGCAGGCATTTACTTTAGTGACGGAGCCGGGTTTAACCACTGACTGATAAACTAAGTGGGGACTGGGTAATAACTCCACATTAAGTGAAAAGTACTACTAGAGAATACGGAATTCGGGGACTATCAAAATCCTAGCTGTGCTTAATCATTCATTCGGATTGGATTGAGATGTCACGACCGCGGAATTATCTCGCTGGAGTGGTTTGGGTTCAGCTCCGGGCACAAAATAAAATGAATTGATCTTATTTCTTAAAGGAAAAGTAAGGCTTTCTTGTTTTGTTTCCACAAAAGCCTCATGCCTTGCATGGTTCTTGATTAGGGTGTTATAGGAACTCCCACTACTTATCTTATTTCTAGTACATTAGACATTGTTTGGGGGTTTTCTTTTTGTTCTTTTTTGTCACACCACAAATCATGAAAAAAAATAAAAAATCTGTTAACATGTAAAGATCACGGGGACCATATGCAAGCAGAGCAGTTAATGAGACTGTATCTACCCAATTTCAAGCTAACCGGAGTGATCACACTAGCAGGCACCAGGGTTTGAAGTGTTATATTTCAAGCACAAACAACAATTGGCCCAAATTAATAATACCGTGTATGTGACGAGAAAAGATAAAAAAAAAAAAAAAAAAAAAAACATGGGTCATGAGAAAAATGGGCACAAGGTCTTACTCAAAAGGGATAAGAGAGAAGCTAGGGTCACCGTATGTCCCTATTTTACAAAGTCCACAGTCACTCGGTTTGGCTTAAACATGTCAGCCATAGCCAAAATCTTTAAATTCATTTTTATTAAATGTATCAGTAATATAGAGTTAAGGTGAATGACATGTAAGCTCGAGTAGGCGCAACTTACACATGTAAGTTTGGGAATATAGGCAGAGTGATATAATCATACATTCATTTCGTAACAAGATCCATTTTATAACGGTGACAGCTGTGAGTTACTGTATGAAAATGAACCCCATACTTTGATTTGAAAAGAATCTGCTCAGACATAGCATTGGCGTTAGAGGATACAGCGACAATGTAAGCATCTACTTCCCCTTTTGCCTCCAGCAGCTACTTATGGAGCAAATGCCTAATGAGAAATCTGGCCAATGAACCCACACCATGTGACGTTGGTTAGGAGTAACATTGAATACCTCTGATTATCAACCTCCTTATGGTAAGGTATGAAAGGCAAATAAAAACAAAATATGAAAGTGGGTGGATAGGACCCAATGAACTTATAATATACATGCCTGGGAACTCTCAGGGTTGGACGCCGAGTCTCTGGGTCTGGAGAGGACTCCTTTCTATTCTATAATGGGGTGATCGCATTTAAGACCGTCAATTGGTGATTTTGTTCCCAGTTATCGTTAATATCTCTGCTTCAATGCAGGTGAATCAATTAAGCGTATTTTGAAATAACTATATCCATGACAACTGGTATTAGAACCATGTGGCCAACATATTTGGCAAATCACCACATGGAATCTTCACAATCAGCTTTTTAAGGTGTTAATATTTCAGTATTCAGTAGTTTGAGTTTTAGGGTGCGCTCATTAAGAAAGTTATAAAAACTAAATATGTATTCTAGCAACAACCCATGAATCTGAATGTGTATGCCTTTTATGCTTTGCTCCCTTAGTTTGTATCTTTTGGTGGGCATATTTGCACGTTCTGTCCAAACCTTATGGTTGAGCAGCTCCTCGTGCCACACAGGTGTCTTATTAATGGTGTCCAGAGAAGGAGTTAAATTGCTTGATTGTGTCTTTTGTGTTAAAATGCAAAACAGTCATTGATTCAGCTCCTGGTAAGCAATATAGCCATGAAAAAATAGACAGGACTGGTCAAACTTCACGTCTTAGGCGTTTTTTTGGTATTCAATAGGTATACGCTGAATTCTTACTTTGTTTTGTGTCATTTAGAAAACTCCCAGGTATGATAATCTAATATATATAAGCTATTAAGTATCGGAGCATAGTTAAACATGGTTGATTTTAAATAGGGTTTATAACAATCTATCTTTCAAGTGGAAAATGCTAAAAATAAAAATACATTAAAAATATCTTTATATTTTCTGGATGTCATGCTGTGTTTAATCAAGAGAAATAGGATTCGTCATTGAAAATTCAAGGAAATCTGAAATGCTTGGCACTTATTTATATATTTGTGTATTTTGTTGCTTGGGGGAGACCATACAAGAGTTTCCATTTACTTCTGAGTAATCAGAATTCTCTCACCACTGCAACAAAAGCGCTTTCCTACCACATCGTTCTCATTGCAAATCATTCACGTTCTGCACATATTCTCTGGGTAAATTGACTTTTCACACATTTTAAAGGAGTCTCTGATATACTTTTTAAAGGAATTAACAAAACTTTGTTTCACTTTTCTTTGATGCTGTAAAGGACAACTTTTACACCGAAGCGGGGATTGTAAAAGGGTATCAATCAATCAATCTGCTTAAAGAAAAAAAGGGAAACTGTGATAAACAATAAAACAATATTAATGAAAATAAGCACTGTGTTTCCACTATGGGAGCAGCCATCTTTACTTCCCGCTCTCACAATCTGTATGATTATTTACAGGGCCGAGCCTAGGGTCATGAATGCCGGGGTGCACCCTCGGGTGGGCGTGGTTATATTAACTCCTCCCTTTCTCAAATGTCCATTCTGAACATGCCCATTTCTATAACAGCCCCGCCTCTAATATTTAAACTCCACCCTTTTTTCCACAAGAACTTTGTTGCCAGATCCCCTTTCATTTTCTCTGCTTTTATTCGTTTGCTGCTCTTCATCTGGTGGAAGTGGTCGG
This sequence comes from Spea bombifrons, assembly GCF_027358695.1. Taxonomy (NCBI): domain Eukaryota; kingdom Metazoa; phylum Chordata; class Amphibia; order Anura; family Pelobatidae; genus Spea; species Spea bombifrons. The sequence goes on along the minus strand of NC_071091.1, from coordinate 15,882,979 downwards.
TCTTTGTAAGGGTAGAGGCAGGGAAAGGGGGCATTAAGAACAGCAACAAATTAGTATGCCCATTTGGCCACAAATCTGATTCCTGCAGGTAAAATAAATTTCAAATGCAACAGAAATGGTATTTCTAACACTTTACAAATCACTTTCGAATCATAGGAGTAACATGATATTCATTCACAGGTGTACATTCTATTATTATTTTATTGTCAGTGTATGAGACTGTGTAGATATGAATACACTTAAGCTTTGTTTGTGTTGACACCAGTCATGTATGATCAGACCTTTTTAATATTCATCTCTAAACCATGTAAATCTAGTTCTTTGTGCAAAAATGAAAATTGGAGCCAGTCACGAGCTTGTTGGTAAAAAGTGTCATCGTAACAACTGTGGCCCATTTTGCGTGCATTACCTGTAAGAAAAAACACTGCAGTTTCATACCAGTTTTGGTTGCTAGGGGCAGAAAAGCATTCCCACTGAAATCATGGGGCAGTTTCTGCATTTGAGCACAGGGGTCTTATTGCACCCCCTGGCACTCTCTCAATCTCCTGGAAACCAAGTAGGGTCGGCACAAAACCTGAACCGTATTTGGATGCAGAAAAAGTAGGATGTAAGGTAAAACACATATGATGACCGGAGTATTGCTGTTCCTTCTGTCTTCTATAGACACCACTTCTAAGAAACCAGAAACATGAATGGTCATCTTACCCAAAGTTTATTTGAACTCTAACATCTCTCTGTCTATAGGAGTTTTTTTTCCTAGAATTACTCAGCCCACACGATAGAGGTGGAAAAACCAGCATAGATGTTTAAGGAGAAATAACATCCATAATTCTATTGTGAGTAAAATCACTTGGTTGCATCATTCTCATTCCCTCACATGCTCTAGAACATACCTAGATTGACAGGCACATCATTTAGAATGTGTTCCCTATGTAGCCCTGTCACATCCCATAGGTTACAAGACAAAAAAATAAAAAAATAAAAAGAATATTCCAACATTTCTAAACCGAATAATAATGATAAAAAGCCAGGAACAGCTTTCCAAGAAAAATCACAGACAGGTTCAGAATATTTGAGCAGGATAGAAAGAACATGCTTGCGCACTTACTATCGCTTAACTCCCATAGCCGCGGGGGCAGATCACTGAAATAATCATGGTTCAGAGCAGCTTGTGCCGACAGTCTGTTTTTTGGGAAGCACTGGAGTAGCTTGGAGGCTAGATCTTCCGCGTGATTCACGTAGCTCAACCTGTGAAATGAGACAGTGCTATTAATAATCCAAAACTTTTCCTAAGACAAGACAAGATCTATACATTAACTTTAGCATCTGGCATCATCTGGAATGTTTTCTGGACTGATTCCATTTATATCAGCTATGAGACCTTCATACAAGTGCCTGATACAGTTAGGTATTCAGTAGCAGTGACAACAAGACCCAGTGTTGGACCAGTGTCCTAAGGAGTCGCACAATCAAGTAAACCTTGGAAAGATCCACAGACTCATCACTCTTTATCTGCCAACTCTCTGTGCAGATCTTAATTTACTCACTGGGGAGCACCAACCCACCATTGCACCCCAATTATGCCACAGAATCTGTTGGAAGCATAGCATTTGAGGCAGATGGGAACCTTTCGGCCCGTCTGGTCTGCCCGTTTTCCCTGATGTAAAGACTCGGACTGTAATCAGTCTTTAGCTTAGTCTTACATTGAGGATAGTCAAACATATACCCTATACATTACATGTAATGTAAAAAATGTAAGGTGGCAATTTATATTTCAGAAATTCTGCGTTCTTTCTCCAATCACAATACAAAGACACTTGTATCTTCACACCCGCAGCACTTAGTTTTGCTTAAAACTAATTAAAAAGGTCCCTGCTCTCTAGCAAAGTAGCTTGTTTGAAGGAAAATTACATTGCATAAGGAGAATTCGGGATGCTGTTCCTTGACTACAGCACAGAGGGGGGAAAAAAATATATTTTTCTTTTTATGTCCATTTGACTTCAAAGTCTAGAGTCCTTCAGGATAATTGCATTATTGCACAAATTGTTTGAATTAAAAGAATTTGATTTAATTTCACGAAATAGGCTTATATTTCATTATTGTAAAAAATAAGGTCAGTACGTGGTCAAGCAGAACATAAGCATCAAAAAAAAAACTTCCTTTGGTTTAAATACTAATGGGAAAAAAAGTATAGCGTTCTAGGCATGTGCTGTGAACTTCTGAACCCTCGCTGCTTGTTAGCTACACAATGACAGAAAGACCACTTCACACAATCATTAGGAGCCTTTTAAATAAACATGGATTAGTTTTGGCTCTGCATATCTGAACAGCGCAGCTAAGAATTATCCAGGTGAATACATCCCAATGTAAACAAGCTTGTATTTGATCATGTATCATTATCCTGATGTCCGACATCATTTCACTTTTTCTTTGCATGTTCCAGGTTTTGCACAAACAAGTTTTGACTTGATCAAAAGTTTAATGCTTTGAAACTCAGAGGCACATGAGCTGGAAGGGTTAACACATTATGCCCTGAGACTTTCAAAGCAAACATAGTTCAGCAGAACTCTCCGTTGAGTTCTAGATGTCATTGTGAACAAAATCTCTGATCTGCTCAACCAGCCAACGCAGAAGTGGGCACCACAGGTGAGGATATGCTTTCCTGCCCCTCATTTTTTCTTTCTCTAATTTTAGAGAGCGCTATGTAGTTACACAATTTAACTTATAAACACATTCTGCATGTGCCCTGGTGTTTTATTACATTATTTTGTCTTTTAGGACTGTAGCGCAGCGAAATTCTGAGCTCTTAGAAAGGCGTGTACCTAGAGCTCTTCCTTTTCTGGTGGAGAAGCTTTGTGAAGAAGTAGGGCTAACCATGCATTCAGGCAGGGCTTCACCTGGAGAGCTTCTAGGTATGGAACGAGGTACATCAGGAGAGGAAAGAGGGATGCACCAATATGGGTCCACATAGGGTGATCTGCCCCTAGTACAGTGGTCCACGGGCTTCCAACATTTTTAAAGAATTTGGTACTGTGCCATGCCCCCACGATTCAGGCTGAACACGCCCATGCCCCTAGACCTGTAGCCAAATCTAGTTCAGAATGTCCCTAAGCCTTGTGCTATCCTACAGTGTTTTACAGCTCTGTGGGCAAATTTTGATTTAGATTGTAGATGTCTGTTTCTAGTAAAGCTGCATTAATTCTTTGAACATATCCCTTTTACCCCAAATTCAGTTGCTCTGACAATTACCCCAATATTACATTAAAAATACTCATTTATTAATGTAATACCTTTTTTTATGCACTTATATTATGATCTCTAGATTGTAAGCCCGCCTCACCTGTTTCTGAAAGTGAAATTGTTATGCTATATACTACTTATGTCATGTCTACCCATTTAATGATACAGAAAACAATATATATCACACACATGCACCTCCAATCAAAAGGTTTTTATTTCTCCGAACCCCAACATGAGATTAAGAATCAGAAAAGTTGATATACTAGTAAACGCGATGAAACCTGAACAGTAAACAGCATAACACAGATTTACTTAAACTAGCAGAGATTAACAGCCAAGATCTGCTACGCACAAAAGTCGTTTCATGGGTCATTCAGATTTTTATTTACTGAAACGTAGTTTGCCAAGGCCAATATTTGTCTGTTTTCAGGCAAAGGGAGCAAAACATGAGTACAGACAGATGAGGTCTTAATGCTATTGCTATTTATGGGATTCATCAGGTAAACACTCATAATTACGAGTTTTAGATTACGTTTCAACCATTCGCAGCTACAGATAATTTGGGAACAATGAAAAAACACAAATTAGTATTTCCTCTCACAATAAACCTCTCTCCAAGCTGAAAATATACACGAGATAGCGATGATATAAATGCTTAAACAAACAAATATTTCATGTAATGCTTTATATAGGCTTAAACTGAACATGAAAATCACCTTTTCTTACAAGATGATTTTTAAATGAAAAATACTTTTTTGTTAGTCTTGTAAGCAGGCTGCACGGTGGATTTAGATGATCTCCCCTAAACCTTGGCAAATGATGAAAGGAAAGCCAATGTATCAGTGCAGTTAACATTCCATAGAATTCTTTCTTCACATATGTATTTTCTCACTTGCTGGACCACAGCCAAAGTAACAAAGACGGGAAAAAAAACAAGTAGTAGAAAGAAAAAGATCATGTGATCTGTCTACTGGTGAGGGTGTTTTTTGTCAATACCCTATGTTGTTTATTTGCGCTGAGTTTGTTCAAGGCCCAGAAAAAGGAAGTTTATGTTTTCAGGAGCCGCTGGGTGAAGCTGCTGGATAGCAGGCAAGATCCTCCCATTTAACCTTTAGTGGGCCGTGCAGAAGGTGAGGACCCACATGGGATCTCAAAACATTCCAGCTATGCATAGTTATTCATCTCTGTCCTGTGCAGCACAGATGTTGTGAAATATATCCGTTTTCTACAGAATTCAGAATGGTTTTATACATTTAGCTGGTTCATGGGACCACTTGGGAGTCATTTCCTACAACAAAGAGTTATTTGTACTATATATACCAGACGGATTACTTTTAAAGTTTAAGAACACTTATTTTAACATAAGGCTGCTGTATACATTTCCAATAGGTCCAATGGAAAATCTGGTGAAAAACCTTATTTTACTGTTCTCAAGGGCAGATACCAGTGCAAATGACAGGCATATCTTATAAGTATAAGGACAGGCATACAATAAGAACTGTAAGTCTGTATCCTCCATTATAGACATTACTGACATACGTTCCTTTATCATCATATGTTTATAACTTATATCTCAATATTGCTCCTTGACTGTCAGAAATGTCTTGGCTAGTTAGCTATATAGCCTTACTGTATCTCAAGTGGTAGGACTGGCAAGGTATTGGTGGGGAAGGGGCACTAGGCCACCCGAGTTCCACCTTAAATGTCTGACCCCCTAGTCTTTGACCAACTTGCACACCAAGAATAGGAAGCAGTGGTGCAAGAATTAACACAACAGATTCCCCCTCTGTAACTTAGTTATCCAACCACCGACAATAATAATCCAATATTTAAAAACAACTGAATTAAAAGCCGTATAGAATTTTAACCCCTTCAATCCCAGGGGTTTTTGGTACCTCAAAGCCCAGAGAAATTTTGCCATTTTTGGGGTATGTCGGTTTAGCGATGATTCTCTTTTCCTGTGAATAGTGTACCCATGTAAACTATATATTGTTTTTTCAAGGAGAGATAGAGCTTTCATTTGATACCATAGTTGGATGATTAGCTGAAAATTTAGAATAAGAAATTTAGTAAAAACTAGCGAAGATTAGAAAAATAAACTAATTTTTTTTTACATTTTCCCTCTGAATCCTCACAAAATTAGGTAAAGTGATGGAAAATCCCCTCCAAGTTTATTAATTCAGGTGTCCTGATTTCAGAAATACCTCATTTATATAGATTTTCCAGAATTTGCCAGCTCCAGGGAGCATACTATTAGGTGTACAATTTTGTATAATTTTTATGCCTATGGCTTAACGGGTTTGGGGGTTATGAACGGGGGCAGGAGGGTTATACTGGCTAGATGTTATGCTAGGGCAATGGGAAGTAAGGTTTTTTAATAATTTTTTTATTATCTTTTTTTATATATTTTTTTTTTATTTTTTTTAATATTAATTTTTTTACATTTTTTTTATTTTCTATATATTATTTTTACACAGAAATGGTTAGAGGTCCTCCTTGGGACCTCCTGAACATGCCAGTGATGTCACAATGACATCACAGCTCACGTTATAATTTTTTTTTGTATTATTTATATTAATATTTTAATGATTTATTTAATATTATTTTTAATTCACTAACCGTTTTTTTTTTTTCTGCTTTTCTCTTACAGGACGGGAGGGGGAGTGAGAGAGATGGTCTCTCACTCCCCTCCCCGCGATCCCCCTGCAACGATCAGACTGTGATCTCTATGCAGGTCCTCACAGACCTGCATAGAGATCGTAGCGTCTCTGTGCCTCATCGGAGGGCAGGATATCCCCGCAGGGGATATCCTGTCCTCCGATGACCTTCCGGGTTACGTCAGCAGTGACGTAACCCGGAAGGGAATGCCCGATCACGCGTTTGCAACTGCGCATCGCGCGATCGGGCAGTTTACCGGTAACAGCTTACCGGCTTTCATGCCGGAAGCTGTTACGGGCGATCGGACAGCAGAAAGCCGGCAAAGCCGGCTTCTGCTGTCAGTGGTGAGTCCAGGCTGTCAAACGACAGCCTGGTCTCCCGTGCAGCGGCGGGGATGTGTCCCTGACGCTGCACGAAGGGCTGGACGTACCGGGACGTCCATAGGGGTTTCTTTGTGGGCGTTTTTTGGACGTCCCGGTACGTCTATAGGGGATTGAAGGGGTTAAAGCAATGTTTTTCTTCCCATTTTTTTTACAATCCATGCTGTGTATAGATGTTACCTATGAGAATCATAAAATATACACAAATAGTTGTTCTCAGATTTTAGCATGCTATACAAGCTTTGTTCTCCCTTTTTACATCTGGTGCGAGAGACGAATAGCGCAGGATAAAAGATTGCTGTAACTGAAAAGACTGCTTAGTAAGAAATAGATTTTCTTCTCTGAAACAAACAACAAACAGACTATGACCAACATTCTGCTAAAGCACAATTTATTCTGTAAACAGAATGTTCAATTCTGCTTGTTCTTCACTAATACAAACTGAGAAAAGGAAGTAAATCCATATTTAATGAGAATGGCACGACAGATACAGAACACTGGGTCAAAAGTGGTAGAAAGTGAAGTAATCACCATAGCAACCAATGGAATTTTTCTACCGGTGGTCCCGCTCCCACCACTTTGGACCAGAATTGGATTTTCACTTATAAAAGGCAATATGTATTTATCAGAGGGTTAGAGAATGAGTGATATACACTATTCCCCTTGAAAGAAATCAGTATTAATTGGGGAATCCAATCTCTCATCCTTGGGATTTATTTCCTTTTGGTATTTGTCCTGTCTTCTAAAGTCAGGATTTGGCAAGTATTGTGTTTTCTGGGTTTTTTCGCTGGCTTTGAAGTACTTTGTTCCTTTCTTGGGGGCTCCTATTTCCAAACTGCTTTACCTCGGGATCAATTTCCATCAGATAGACTAGAGTATGCCTGGCATCCACCGAAAAAAAAAATCCCTACATAATTCCTTTGCTGGATAAAATTGACACAAAACAGCATTGTTGAAACTCTTTTTCTTTTGTCACAATTAGAATATGATTCACTATTATGTTTTAGAGCGCGGGATCAATAAAGTTTAATGCTCATAAATAAATCACTTGATTCTTTGTATTTTAAACTTAAATCGACGCAAACATAAAAACACACACACAGCTGGCATCTTTTGTGAGTTTGTGTATTTATGTGGTCTCCGAAGGATTTAGCTGGACAAACATCACAAAGACAATATCTGAGTTCATTGAAATTCTAATCAATATTCCACTGAGCAAGGCTAGTCTAGGATCAATGATTGTGAGATTTAAATAATTTAAGGGGATGTGCCTTCTATTCCAAATATTGTTCTTGCATTACCCAAGTTTGGATACATTTAAGTGCGGATATTGTATGGAATTAAAGTTTACTAAAGTTCACTTGGCTATAATTAACTTATTGACAACCCAAACCCGGGTATGTTATTATACTGATGAAAGCAATTTTGGTGGTAAGTGGTTAAATTAGCAGGTTCACAAAAAAAATATCAATCCTGCTATATTCGCATTGTTAATAATGGCAATCTGGCAGCTCTGTATTATTGGCAGCTACTAAAGCAAATACCTCCCAGCAAACATCACTTTAAACTTAAATTAAAATGATCAAAGAACAGTGCGGCTAAACAATTATGTTTGTTTTCATACCAATATATTTTATATCATAAAGCAATATATTTAAGTATTGCACTGCCTTTGGTAGAGCTCATAATGCAATCTATTGTTCATGAGGCATATTGTGATTTTGACACCGGATTTGCGCCTAAGGGCATTGAATTGACTCGGTGCCTTTGAGAAAAAGGTTTTATCCCCTTGGAATAACTCGCTTCTGTGGCCTAAAGCAATAGCAGGTGTATGGTCTCTGCATAGCATGCTGAACACAAAATATACACGGATAGTTAGATAGACAGCCGTCGCTCGCTGGGCTTTATTATTTGATACTTATATTGTTTTAGTCTCCACGCCTTTTATGTGAATGTGCCACTTATACAAATAAGCAATTTTAATTGAATTGTAGACTTCAGTCGTGTTCTATCCCACTTTACAGAGAACCGTCTCCCTCATAGTGTTTAAAGAAAATGAATATATTAAAAACTACCTATAGCTTTTCCATCAGTGTTATTGTTAATTCAGGATATGTGTAAATCCTGGGCAAAATTTGCATTATCTAATCAATTTCTTGTCTTATCACTTCCTAACCGTTCCCTCCTGCCCAACATAGGCTTCCTGACCCAATCAGCAACAAGCAGCGACTTACCAACAAGGGTAAAAAAAAAACAAAAAAAAAAAAAACAAATAAGGATGAATAATCATGCAGATCCTGAGAACAAGGAGTTCTGCGTTTAGGATTGTAAAAAGCAGGAATGGGGAAAAGTAACAAAATACGTTTAATGCGGGTAGATTTCTTCATAGTCATCTTAATTTCTTGCAGGAGACAATTCACACATTTTGGGCATTCTAATGTTTAAACATATACCTGCAAATGTTTAGAGAACTTTTCTTGAAGTGTTTATGCCACAGCCTCCCTTCCAGACGTTCTGCAGTACAAATTATCTACACGCTGTAGCCGTGTGTGATCTATAAGATGGTAGCACCAGTCGACACCTATCGCCCTACTACTTTTTATTATATACTGTAGCGGGCAAGTTTTCCCACTGCTGTACTTTTACTTACTTTCATAAACTTCATTTTAAGTAATAACCACTGTTCTTTAATTTACCCAATTGTATACTTCACAATTGTTGAATATATAAGCCATATCAGTCTATCGCTTTATATGTCTTCAATACGATTGTTACCGGGCACGCCACAGGGATCAGCTTTCACTACTACAAGCTCTAACATTTATCAGATCTAATGATCTATTCATAGGATTTTTCCTTGTGCCAAAAAAGTTTTAAATTGAATGAGGATTATAAACAAGATTTTGGGGTGATGTACAAAATGTTGGCTTTGGTGGAAAACCAGCAGCAAAGTTTCAAGGGTCACTATGGTGATGTTGTTTTTCAGCTTTTCCCCCACAATCACTTTTTGTACATAATCTAGGTAGACAACAAGGGGGTTATCAAAAATATCTACACTAATGGCCCGGATAATGTATCTGACATTTTAATGGCTACAATTATAACACAGATAAGTCTAAAGTGACTACCATCTTTGATGATATGAGGAAGCCAGTGTTGCTGGTGTCCCGAAGCACTGATTTACAGTTTTAAAATGTTGTTAGCTGGCCCACAATACAAAGACTATAAACTTCTAAACTGTATGCCAGATCCCTGGTGAATAAAGCATAGATGTGATTGGCTGGGTTAATAATTTGATTTTCTACCCCCCAATATGTCCAAGACATATAAGAGTAATTGGACTTCTGGGATTGATATGCATAGTGAATGGAGGGGAGAATAATCAGTATGTAAAAAGTGGAAGCTATCTAGCAAGTAGATGTGAAAAACAGATTAAATCAGGAATGCATGTTTCCCGTATTAAGTCAGACTTGATGATAGCTTATGCAGTCAGTGATTTGTGACTACCCGCATGTGAAAGATCAGTAGACGATAAAGACAATAGTATATCATCAAGCCAGAGATGAGAGCTGGGGCTCTGAAAAAGGGGTAGGACAGGTAGGAGGAAAGACCAAAAAGAGCCAGTGTCACAGATAATTGTGAGCTGAGAGTTTCAGTGGGCATAAGGGAAAAAGAAGAAAACGTGCCAATATTTAGGACTGGCTAAGTTCCTGGTAACTTGGCAGCGTGACATTTAGAAACTGGTAACTGTATTTTTCCACATAAGATACACTGCGAGCGATTGATAGAGAAAACTCAAATGTCATAGAATGGGACAAAACTGTGCTTTTGAGAAAATCAAAAAGAAAAAGAAAATGAAAAGATCCACAGTGCGCGAGGCAGATATTCAATTTTACTTTCCGCAGTTTGTTAAAACTTGTGAGTCAACACTCAGAAAGCTAATTTTTATCAATACAGATTATTTACAAATACAAAATTGAGTGAATTTTCAATTTCAGTACTTCTGGGGATTAACTGTTACAGTGACTATTTTATTATTTCTATTTTTCCCATGTTTTTAAAAAAAGATACATTGAGGGCTTAAATAGTTCATATACATAGCGGTCAACATTAATTAATTTTGGGGATTGCTTAAAGGGACGCATACAGAGTAAATGGTTTTGTGTATATAGGTACTATGAAAAGTAGGGGATTATACATTATGTACTCAATTTGTGAGACTAGGGAATTAAAAAAAAAAAGTATAGTAATTACAATATATAAAAAAAAATTTAATCTAAGAAGGGTAACCTTAGCTTAAGTGTTACTTAATTGTATTGCAAAAGCAAAGCCTAACTCAAAATATTAGTTAAGAACTCACAGTAACAATGGAATTTAACGTCTATTTTTATTTCAAGCTGTCAATGTAACATTTCAAATAAAGCGTTTGCCATGAATCATATAGTTCTAGGATATATTTCACACTGGGCTTGACACAAATAATTCTTTGCTTTACCGTGTCATGTAAAGTTAAACGTGTGATAACCAGCAGGTATTGAATTTAAAACCCCAAAAAATGTTCCTGTTGCTATTCACACAGTCAGATCCATAACTCAGTTGGTCAATAACTTGTAATGAGCACAGAATCTCTTAACCACAATACAGTAGGCAGAGACAGCAACAATGCTGGATTATAATTGAAGTGTTTCTCCCTTTTATTTCTGAAGGCTGGAAGAATTGAATCCTGTCACCTATATACTGATAAGTCTTTATGATGTGAAACCAGTAACAGCTGTTCCCCAGCGGCATTTTACAATAACCACAAATTGTTCAGGTATTTTTCAGTGAAAACTAGCAATTATTATTATCATCATCATCTTTTACTTACATACCGCCAACAATTTACACAGCGTCTCTTACAATACGTATATTCAAGAGTTATGACAAAACTATAATTGACAGACTAAGACAAACGGAAATATTAGGTAAGGAAGGTCCTGCTCGCAAGCCTAGATCATGTACAGTACTGTGCAAAAGTTTTCGGCAGGTGTGAAAAAATGCTGTAATGTTAATAGCTTATTTTTCTAATTTAATAAAACGCAAAGTGAGTGAACAGAAGAAATATCTAAATCAATCAGTCTCCAAAACAGCATCAAATCTTCTCGGTACACTCACACACGGTAGGTTGTTCCAAACATGTTGAAGAACTGTGGATTTGGGCAGACCAAGTTTCTTATCTCTCTCTTTATGTAATCCCAGATCGTCCTGTATATTGGATAACTATCTGACTCTACTAGAATTGAGGAGACCATTAATTGTGACCAAATCCCAAACACCATTTGCTGAAATACAGGAATGCAAAGAACCTCCGCCATGCTTCACTGTAGCCTGCCTTCAGTCAACAAACTGCCTTTTGCTACAGTCAAATTGTTGAGTTGTTCGGCCTTGTTTCCACATCGGAGGTATGGCCTTTTGGCCACAAGTCTTCCATGAAGACTGCTTCTGAACAGACAGTGGACTGCCAATGCTGAGATGATGACACCGCTGGCATCTTTTGATTGCAAACGTAAGTAACTATGATGCGTCTTTCATCTGCTGCATTAGGTTTCCTTGGCTGACCACCGTGTCTATGATTTTCAAAATTGCCCGTTTCTTTGCACTTCTTCAAAAGAGATTGGGAATATCTGGAAACACCTGTATGCCTTGAAGTTTTTGCTTGGGAGAGGCCTTGATAACTAATTTGTGTCTTGTTCCTGTGGTTATTCTTGCCATGGTGTACTACGTTTTACATTAAACGGTCTTCAGCAACCTCACCTTGTTATTGCAAAATATGCACATGATATTTACAGTGATGTATTCTGGACTAGGGGGCAGGTCCAGGGGTGCAACAGTGCCTCAGCTGCATTACCACACCTGGGAACGTAATGATTTCAGCTCCATCCGCTGGGTTTTTCCCTGCTTCTCCAGGTTGCCACTAAAAAACTCTAGGTTGTGGGGGCAGCATTGTGATAGACCCCACTCCCCGCCCATTTCCTCCTTAAACAGCTGCATTTTCCAAGATGTCAGTGTGACTGGCCAATGTGACTGGCCATTACGGAAATGGCGCTGTTTAAGGTGGAAATGTGCGGGGAATGGGATGTGTCAGAATGCCGCTCCTGCGACTCACAGTTTTCCAGTGGTGACCCGGAGTCACACTAGCTGATGATCAATTGATCAAGGGCATTTTATTACCAGCACCTGTCTGTTAACCCCAAGGTTCAAAGAAATTGTTAAAAAAAAAAAAAAAAAAAAAAAAACAACCCAAGAGTTACATCTGAGACTCTAAATGCCTCACCATGTTAAAATTCATGACAGTACAATTAGAAAAAGACTGAACAAGTATGGTTTGTTTGCAAGGGTTGCCAAGGAAAAGCATCTTCTCTCTAAAAGAACATGGCAGCACAGCTTAGGTCTGAAAAGTTGGATCTATTCAAACTGGAACGATGTCCTGTGGACAGACAAGACCAAAGTAGAGACCAAAATGCACAGCACCACTTTTGGTGAAAACCAAACAACAGTTCTTGCTTTTTTGTTGGAATAGGCTGCAATCCCAATCTTTGGAGGACGAGTCAATGCCAGCATTGGGATTGTTCTGTGGTTTAATCTATGTATATCTTTATGTAATACCCACCTTGTTTGGCACTGTAACATGTACACACATTGCCTATGTACTTGTGGTCAATTTACAGCACATTTTATCTTTCGATAAAAAAAAAGCATTTAAAAAAAAATATAATGCATGGCAATAGTTTAAGAAATTACAGTCTACAGTGGAAACATGAATCGTATAATATAAAAATATAATATAAATACTTACTTGTTCCAAGCTTGTCTGAGATTCTTAGGACCATATTGGGTAAATCGATCTAAAAAAAGTGAGGGAGGGAACACAAAACGGGACATAATTAAAAATACAGCGAATGCAGGCGGTGTGATGTGAAAATACATAGAATAATCATATCTAACAAATTCACACAAACTGACATTCTGTGCTGTCATATAAATGAAATATTTTTATACTACAACGGGTAGAAGGACCAGCAAACCAGCGGTGGGCTGGCCCAGGGAGCAGCTGCCATCCTAGGTTTGTTTAGATCCCTCAATCAGTGCAAGTCCAAGAAAGAACGTCCTACTCGTGGTGGCTGGAGCTCAGTAGGGTCCGTGGGGTACCTGCAGAAGTAGTGTGGTAAGGCAAGTATGAGTGTTAGAGTAAAGTGTGTTCGTTAGAGTGAACGTGGCGTGTTTGTGTGTTTTTCAATAAAATGTGTGTTTTATTGTGTGGGGTGGGGAATGGGGGCTGAGGTGCCACTTGGCTTTGCTTGTCCTCCACTTCCAGTGGGAAGCACACAAGAATCATTAGATGCCCATTCAATATAACATTGTTTAGGTAAAGGAAATTAGCACAGGAAATCCAATACAAAATGACATTTTGAGGAATAAATGCATATACAGCTCTTCATGAATCCCTGGCTTTGCAAATGAAGAGCTGTTCCAGAGCACTACACAAATGAACAAATGTTAAGTATTTTTAGGGGTGCCGAGACACATTAGTTGCTTGCCTGCATATAATAGGTCTGAGGAAAACGGACTTAGACCTTCAATAACTGCACATGATTATGTGATTGAACTCCTACAGGACAATTGAGTAAATCGAGGGTGTGTGCAGAGGCTCCCCCTGTTGTGATGGGAGAGACCACGATAATGCAGGGGAGAGCCTGAAGAAAAAGCAGAGAAGAACAAGAAGAGCAGCTGCATAGAGTGAGAAAGAGAAGTGGAGACATGGAAGAGGCTGAAGATAGGGAGACTGAGTGTGAGAGAGCAGATACGAATGAGTGACAACTAGTTATGTTTTTGAATCAAAAAAGCCCTCAGAATTTCATCTGAAACAAAATTCAATGTCCAAAAACGAAAAGAAAAATTTGCCCTAATCCTTTTTGTCCATCTGCACAAATCCTCCTCAGAAGGTACCAAAGCCTTTGAACTAAATATCTCCAAATCTTCAGACTGGGACACCAGTGCTGAGGATGTGGGTGATCAGGGGGCATGGCTGGACCAAAGTGGGTATGACTGGAACATGTGGTGGAGGGGGGGGTAGGGATGGCCCACCCTCCCACTATACCCAAAGTGCAAAGTGTCGATGGGTGGCCACATGGATGCTGCAATGGAGGTCTATAATTCAACAGCACAGACCAACATTGATTTTACAGCTCCCTGGGCTTACCTGGTCAGGTATGATCAGATGATCATGACTGATCCACAAACACTGGGACAGTTTGGATGTATGGTATAATTTTTACATGTAAACTTAATTTATCTCTCTCTCTATATATATATGTATATATATATTTTTATTTTTTTTACAACGCGTACAAAAGGTTAATATTTTATTACGACAGCGTTTGCTAATCCCAGAGACGTTTCTAAGTGTCCACAAACTGTTGTGCAACACATTACACAATAAGTCACAAAACACCCCAGCGAGAGAGCGCTCTCTTTCCCCGCGATGTTAAAGCCTATCTTTCTTCGCAGCGTTGTTGTTTGCTATGTGAGAAAATCTCCATTACGCTGCGTTTTAGTGTGTTTACATTTTACCATACAGCCTAATGTGTGGTCTGCAGAGATGCCAGTTGGCATTTTTTGTTGGCAAAACCTGTAACACGCAAAACAATGACTAGGTCTGTCCTCGCCGCTGCAGTGCCAACGGCAGTTGAAGGATTTAGTCCTTTAGGATCACATGGCGAAAGATCGCATGAGGAGCCTCTAGCCCTTGCAGAAGCTGAAAAGAGAAGTTTAACCCGTCAAGTGCCAGTGTGCTGTATAACACAGTCCACAGCATTGCACAGCCTTACGGAACTCCAAAGGTTAAAAAAATTGTAATCCTAAAAATGTACCAAACGAATATGAAACCCCAGCATTGAAATATTTTAATAGCTAAAAAGTCCCTTTTTAAGGTCTAAATATTTGTTTTGGTTGCATAAAGAGTGATAACATTTATGGAACTGGCAGCAAATATGGGATGGAATTCTGGGTGTGCTTCACCCATCTCCAAAAAAATTACAAAGGTCAAATAGTTTGGAATTATCAGGACTTCTATAAAGGATGAGAAAAATAAACCACTTTATCATCACCAATTTCCAGGCTCACACTAGATGATAGCGCTTATTTTGGTTCAATACTGATTCCTTTTATTTATTTGTACCATAAAGTGACAAAATGTGATGATCCACTATGTAACATTTTAATAATTTTTTTTAAAAAGGCAAAATCGCAAAGACATCTTTTTCTACAAACAAATCTATTGATTAATGGAATTAAGGATTGCCTTTATCACAGTGACAAGTTTAATTTTGCTTGGGACTGATGATGAACCACTGCTTTGTTATTATTTTAACTATTTACCCCTAACCGGTGCTTCCAAATAACACGCTTCAAGACAGTTCTTCGACTTTCCCCTAGCTTAATAATCTAATGGGGCACAATTGTAAAATGTGTGAAAGTGTCTTTGCCAGACCGTTAACATACGGATGTCAAAAGTAAAAAGACTTTTTTTTTTGTAAATTCTTCACAATTAAACACGCACTTTCTAATATGTTGGGCAAAAAGCTTTAGCAGACTTAACAGACAAACTTAACTTTAGTTTTTGCTCGACAAGACCCTACGAATGCGGTCTTTTTCATCCGATTAAATTGTGTTTCTGATAAAAATAAATGACAACATAGAAATTATTAAAACAATTATAGGAAGGATGTATGCACTACACAGAACTGATGGTCAGCCAGATTCGATTACTTATACAGTTAAGGAATCCAGAAGAGGTTGGACCTCACCAGCAGTTCTACCCACATATGGCCTCCCTCTTCTTGCACCTCTTACGTAGATGTCCTGGAGTCTTATTGCAATGAAGTTCCATGCTAATGTTTTCTTACATTAATGTGGATTCCATTAATAATGAATGCGTGTTGGCCTTAAACCGTTATGCCAAATACCCTACATAAGGTGGCTAAAAATACGCACACACAGTCACTATTCAGTTTTTTGTATTCACTAAAAGAGAAATCGTGGTTGTATTATTTATTTATCTAAGATACAAGCCTCCTCTTGTTTGTCATGGACAAGGGCATTTACAAAGAACTGTAGAAGAAAAGAACAGGATAATCTTACAAGTATCATATGGTTTGCACCTACTGCACATATCTAATCAACGGGTAAGAAGCGTAAATTCTATATGTTTTTCCCATTCCATTCCTGTGGCTTCCTTTTGGCAAGTAGATCTAGAATATAATATCCGTTTCATGATTTTATTCCCCAGCCAGCTTTAGAGAGATATGTTTTCCTACAATGGCCTGCGTTTAAAAACCTCTGAGTCTCAAACGTTCTCCAGCCCACCATGATGTATTTGTTTGATGTTCCTCAACAATCCCCCAAACATTGATAGTAAGCCATATAACTAGAGAGGCTGAAAACCTCTATCCGAGACGACGACAACATTCTATATGATTGTTATCCCTAAATCCCAGTCCATGGCTAGTCTTACGGTATTTTACCAATTCTAGCTGTGGAAAACATGGTAATAAGTAAACAAAAACATCTGAAGCAGTGTTACAGTTTTCACAGGACTGGAGGAAAAATGCGTCTCCTGGCACTTTAAGGCCAGCGGTTCCATGATAATGTTGTACAAACGACATGTTTTTTTTCCAGGTTTGAAGCAAGCGGATGATCCTCACCTGCCATTAAACCTAATTTCTAAAGAAGTCATTTTAAGAAACGTTTATAAAGTCAGAGGCTTTGTTTTTCCTTATTTTATTTACATTTATTTACGTTGTCCTCCACGGACAGAAACCATATAAAAGGAAAACACGCTATTTGTAAAGCTCAGAAAAATAGATTCCAGCGCAGGTATTAAACCACTCAATTTGAATGTATATGGAATAGTGCATGAGAATTTAAATATTTTCATTACTGTAAAACCCAAGTCCCCACTCACAGTGTGAAGTCATTAGATTTGCAATTTGAAGTGTCACAGATATGAGGAAGGGAAGATATTGGCTCCGCTTTGGGAAATCTATTTCAGCTTCTGAAGACATTATCAAATAGATGGCAGGAAATGCGGGCCATTTTAGGAATACTCGAAAAGATACCTGTAAGGGTTACGGCTACGTAAATAAAACGCAGTATATCGCAAGTGATGTCTCCACACGTACGTTACAGGTATGGTAAGCAGGTGGTCAAAGTTACAATGCTAGCCAGCAAGGGTAAAGATAAAAGAATTAATGGAAACCTATGGCGGTCCAGCCTGTTGGAGTAAACATGTACTTTTTACAGAAGGGTTTGCTGGACTAAAGTAATTAATATAAGAAAAAAAAAACTAAATTAAAACTTAAGTTTTAATCGGAATTCCCTAACTGAAGATTGAGACCTCAGTAACTCAATGGTCACTAGAGAGTTAAAACTACAGACCAAATTAGTAGCTATAGTGAAAAAAAACTCTCGACTGCTATTGCTATCCATGGCGTGATATTAGGGCAGAGGCGGTCTCCGGTTAATGCCAAAGGTCTGAGCTAAAAAAATAAAATAATAAAAAACTCCTATGAATCCAATGCGTGGGTCTCAAATGTGTATTCTGCTCGCCCGTTTCACTTATAGCCATTAGCCGTGTCAACAATGCCATAGCCAACCTCAGAATACATCACCCAACATACGTGAAACTAAAATCCAGATCATGTTTTGGTTTTTATTTCTTCAACCTTGAACAACAAATTCCCATAGAAAGAGTTTTATTCCTTAACCTTTGCAGTTGATTTGCAGTAGAAGTACTTTACTATGCATTATGAAGGGCTGGACCCATCGTCAAGTCATCAACATGGCTATTCTCAATGCAGGGTAAACTTGGTTCTCTTCACACGAGAAACTCGATAGGGCTTGGTCCTTCATAAAATATAATCGGGACAGTCATTTAACTTCATATTATATATTTCATATATATTATTTCATATTATTATGTATCATTTTTTACAACACAACCAGCATCAAGTCAGAATATGAACACACAAAGGGTTACTAACACAAGGTATCTTTAGCTGATGATAAAAAACCGAGCTGGCATATTGGCAGCCATCAAGACATCTGGATGTTCGAGAGAAAAAATAAAGGCATTTCTAATATTTTTCTGGCTTAGCATGCTTTCAGAGCGCGCTTGTTTCACAAGGGTGTGCCTGGAACGCTAGACTTAAGTATCTTTTATTTTTAAAATAATAAACATTCCATATGCGCATAGGAGGTGAATAGATTGATAGCTACACCATGAGATTTTTCTTTCCTATACATTTTACAGGTTACTCCAACTTTGGGGAAACTCCCAAAAGAATATTCTTTGAGAGAAATGGAACCGGTCTGAATTAGACTATTCACTTTAAGAAAGTAAAATGCCCCGCAGGGACTATCTGCTGATTTCAGCCTTCCTTATAGACTTACAATAAATCGTGTTGGGCTTTGAAAACCTTAAGTGCACATACAGTTATACCATTTCACGTAAATGTTTCACTTAATAAAAAAATAATAAAACTGATGGGGTAGACAAATCTCAAAGTGAGATGGAAAATATATTTTTTGGGACGACTGAATGCACAAAGGTTGGGGCAATTAGAGTATAAATCACAATATAAAGAAAACTTTCTTGTTGGTTAACTAAGTTAACACAGCAGAACAGAAACGTACCAAAGACAACATCAAAAGGCCATGCTCACTAAATATGACCATTATACGTATCGTATGTAACAAAGTTAGCACTACTGAGATTCTGAATTTATTAATGTGTTTAATTAAGCGATGCGAGGATAGTTTCTAAGTCTAAGAAGAACGTAAAATAAAATTGTAACAGATATTTGAATCAATGTAGACGATTATTGTATTATTATTGTCTGTGATATACTAAAAAAGTGTAGACATACAGTTGTATTTGTATATAATAAAATCTTAGATTTACAGGATCACCCAACTACAGTTACTAAAATGCTACATTCTTATTGTTCAATAGTGAATAGCGTATATTATATATATATATATATATATATATTTAGGACAAATTCAAAACTGTGCCTTTGCTGCCATCTAGTGGATCAGTCCATGTACTGGAAATGTTTGGTATTCTGTATATTTTTCTCTCTTTTGGAGTGATATGTTCTTATAACTGTAAATGCTTACTTTAAATAACCATTTCAAGAGCAGCTAACACACTCACCAGGAGTGCCCTACACTGCAATAACTCACACGCAAGTCAAAGCGTAGGGTGTATGGGTGCATGGAAGACTGAGGCACCGACTGCCTGCTACCTATTAGCACCACATCCCAAAATCTAGTGCCATTATCAGAATCCTAATGTATAAACACTGTTGTCCAAGTTAAATAGGCACTGCAGCCATTATATGCACACTAACACATATGACACTTTATATTTTCATGTGCTTCTCCCTGGCAAATGTATGCAGCCCCTCTGCAGAATACCCCTATATGCATTTACCCCTTACCCTGCCCTGCTCATGCTTCCTGCACCCACGTGATATACCCACCGCAGGTCAGCTCCAAAGTAATTTAATATGCAGTCTCCATTGATAAATGGGTATTATGAACATATAGTCAAAATATTGTTTTGTTTTAGTTGGTTTTAAAGATTAAAAGGAACTAAAACGTACTTAAATGTAAGTGCTGTACAAGTCATGCGTCTCCTAGCGCTCTCTTGAAGTTGTTGACTGCTGGATCCTCAGTCTGCCTCAATCCACTGTAACCATCACTAGCGTTACGCCAATTTGCCATATATTACTTGCGATTGGTGCAAGCTGATCATTCATGTCGAGGAAGTTGTTTTTCCAACTTTCTCGCTGATATGATCTTTGGGTTTCTCGTTCTCCGTGTTTACTTTCCTGGGCTAGCTTCGCTTATGAATACATTAGGCCATCTGTACGTGTTTACCATTTACAAAAAGGACGCGCCAACTAATTTCATGTAAGGGGCCAGGAAGTACATTAACTTCTTAGACGCCAAGAAGTGGGCGCTACACATCTTAAATACGGAATATACCACAAACCTATTTAACAAGCCAAATCCTCCATGTTGGCTAATGGTTTATGAAAAAAAAACCCATAAATTTGACTCACTCAGGTCACGTTATCTTTCCAATAAAGCATGCATTGATTCCAACAAGATTAAGATTTATCCGTGCGGAAAGAAGTACATTTAAAAAATGAAAACTACGTCTAATCCGGGAACAAAATACAGCTTCTTCTAAACTACGCTCTTTCGGCATTAAATATCTCCTAACATTGTGTCCCGCTGCCAAAACGTTTAGGGAAAGGATGGAAAATATACAAGGCAATTATTTATACGATGATATTTACAACCCTGTCGCTGGACATTTATACAGAACATACATTCACAGAAACAGAAAACCAAAGGTCGGACACAGTGAGTTTAGTGATGTTCTGCAATCACAGCTAGTGATTTTGTTAGAGCGTTTGCCTCTCCATTATTTAAAATCTTTGCGTAGTCATTTATTTGAAAGAGGCACAATATTTTTGCATCCGTTCTAGAATTATATATAGTGTGCGGGTCCTCAAAGTGGACCCTATAGATGCCATAACTGTTGTATGAACTTGTGACTATCAAAGGAAGAAGGTTGAATAATAAAAATGTCTCACCAGGTTTAAAATGTGGTAGAGAATGAACCCCTGGCCATGTGTCTTCATTAGGAGTCCCAAGAATCTGAAATAAAATGAAATAAAAGTTCCACATTAGGTTCAACCAGACAGAGCATGGTGTTAAAATACATAAAACGCGATCTGATCAGTCACCATTACAAATAATAAACATTTCTCTGCTTGACATATTAGACTTTTGTGTTATAGAACTTTCCAGACAACGTGGGGAAGTCCAGTAATGTGGGACATTTCAGTTGTTTTAAAGGATTTGGTTAATACGCGCAGGAAAAATAGATTCGTTGCTTTTCTCGGAGAAAAGGCATTTGGTGTTTTGCGTAGGCAATGCTGATCAAGGGAAGCAAAAACAAACAAGTTATGACTTTTGGATAAAAGACTTCCTAAAAATGTTTATTCTGCATTAACAGATTTGGGTACGTGGGAAGGGTGAGCTTAAATTACTTTTTTCAACTTGAGCATCAATATACGATCTCAAATAGTCGATATATAAGCATAAGGCAACAGTGATGCATATCCTTACAGATTTAACATTAAAACCCAGAAAAAAAACAACGCTGACATAAAAAGCCACACCAAAATATTTTCCCATGAGCTAATTTCCTGCAGTGCCGCTAGTATATTATATTCACACGTCGTCTAACGAGAGAACCCGCCAAACATTGAAACACTGTGATCCTCCACAGCAGCGTTTCTAACAAATAGCACCGGCTGTAGATCTGTTTTTAGATGTAAAGGGCGTTTTACTTATAGAGAGAGTGGTAGATAAGTGGAACAGCCTCCTAGCAGTGGTAAAGGTTACTACAGAAAGAAAATTAATTCATGCATGAGATATGCATATGGCTACCTTGAAGACGAGACCAAAGACTGACTTAGGATTAAGTCTTTACAGCAATAATACCAGACTAGATGGGCCAAATTGTTCTTATTGAGCATTAAATGCTGTGTTCTAGGATTACTTGTATTACGATTATCAGATTAAAAAGGTTTTCTAAATATTGTGCTGTTTTCTTTTCAAACAGATCCCGTTTTTGCATAATGCAATGTCTTCGAGCAGCTGCATATCAGCCACGTGTATGTTCCAGTTCCGTTTTAATCACCCAGCTGGTCACTAAAGGTTGCCAAGATAATTTGCAGGAGAGTTCTAGTTCCAGCTCCTTCGTTTCTCCATACTTTATAACCCAGTGACTGCTGCTTGGCCAGTCATGTATAATGTGAAGTTAAAGCAGCGAGGTTTCGTCAGTCGTCTTACACATTGAATTACGCAGAGCAAGCTCAGACCTTCACGCTAGAGAAGCTTGCTAGGGTTGGCCCATCATAAGGAATAAGGATGGTTTTGCTTGCAATGCCCCATGTAGCCACTAGAGTGCCTAGAGCATCAAAGCAACATTTACACAATGAGCGGATCATTTCTGTGTTTTGGACAGAATTGGATGGTGCTTAATAAGCACCTTTGGCTCGATTCAGCTGCCAGTTTAAAATCCAAACTTTTGCTGACCAGCAAAATGCTTACTCGCATTTCCAAATTCAGTCAGGTTACTTGCCACAGCAGAAGCTCAATACAACCGATGTGTGAGTAGTTTTAGGTTTGCAGATGTTTCTATTGATGTCTCTTTACCCATGAGTTTTGTACCTAATAATGTATATCAACTAATATAGTTAAGATGTTAAAAAGATAACAGTTACCTTTATGTGCCAACTATGGTGAAAATATGATTAGAAGCTATGACCGCAGGAGTGAGTGTTAATGCAGTATAAGCAAGTCTATGTAGCTCTTAATTCTGTGACGTATAGTTTGTGGCTTCTTTTCATGCTATAGTCTTGGTTGGTATGACAGTGGTATACTGTATTTTCCCTCTGTGTATGTGCGTAGTGTTTATATATTTCTTTAGATGAATCTTGTGGATTCTAGACAAAGGTGGGGCTTTTTTTTTGTTTATAGTCTAAATGCACAAAAGTTCCCATTAAAGTTGTGTTAATACAGTGCATGACACAAGCATTGCATAGTGGAAGTTGTTTTACATAGATTTCAATAAAACTTTTCTTATAGGGGTCCAAAAATTGCATATTTAGAGGTAATAGAGTTAAATAAGAAGCCATGGATTATGTGCTTTTTTTTTCTTAAAGAAAAAGTAAAATTAATACATTTAAGTGGCTACGCAAGCCTAAGTAAGAGTCTTGTGACAGTACTAGCTCAGTCTAGTTAGTTATTCCATAGGTTCTATGTCATCTTTGTGTATAATAGTAAATTGTGCCTTGGAAATATTAGTTTAGAAATGGCTTTGTAGCCCTCTTCAGAGTTATAGATGTCAATTACTTTGTTTCCAATATTTTCTTGAATTTCTTTAAATCGTTAGACCTTTTAGCCCATTTTAATTTGCAAGACAGGTTCTATTTTATTGATGTTTAGATTCATGAAATTTGATTAATTGGTTGGTTTAGTAGTTACTTTTTCATATAGTGCCAGGAAGGGTTGAATATCTATTTTCCTTCTATACATGAAATTGTTTAAAAACTGCATTTTGTGTTTAATCGGGTTTTCTTTGTCCAATATTAATATTAGTTTGATGATCGGAAACATGTAAGTGTGATAAAAATGCAAAAACAGAAGAAATCAGGAAGGGGCACTTATTTTTATTTTTTAAGAGCACTGTACATTTATTGACTCATTCAGGCTGTTTGGGGCTTTTTTATGCCTCTGATTTTTAATATATTATTAATATATTTGGCGCAGTATCTAAGAAATACCAGCAGATGGTGCCATTGTACCATTACTACGCTTTTGCTTGTTTCCAGTACAAAAAGAAAAAAAAAAGCTGAAACTGCTTTGGGACTAATGGTGCCGTTTGCAAACTTGGGCCCAATATTCCCTATGACAAACCCTAAAGCCGATCTGCTTAATGTAACACTTTTACAACTAAATACAACTTAAATATTCCTAGTGCTGCTGAGTGCCTATTTGCTTCCAATTATTATTTAATCATGTCACACTTTGCCCCATTTATTATTTTTGCCAGGATGACTAAACGGAACAGCACCTTTACTATATACAGTCAGTCTATGAAAATACGAGTTTTTAATCAAAGCAATTACTAAGAGCAGATATTGAAAAGGAAGTTATGCCGGTGGAGGAGAACAATGCTGCTTCAGTAACCAAATTGTTATTCTTTGGCATAGTTTTAATATGAATTCAGTAAAATCCATAGGCATGCACATCTGGTTACATGCGCGGTTTCATTTCTCTAAAATACAGCAGATATAAGAAAACATAATTTAATGAGACATCAGTTGGCAAAATCCCAGACCCCACAAAGAACAGGGTGGACTTTGGGATTCCACAAGTATTTCGATATGGTTTTAAGATGTTTGGTTATCGAATTTCTACTTCACCCTCTAATTTACTTTTTTTTCATAGAAACATTCTTTTTCTTTTGTATCTCTTTGTGTGTGTGTGGGGGGGTTACTTAAATGGTCCATTCAATTTTGGCCATCCTGACTAAGTATATAAAACTGAGGCTATAAATAATCTGGAAGTAAGACCCCATTATAACTATTACATTTCTTAGATTTTAACTTTGCACACGGTGGTCTGTTTTCCTTTCGTATGGCTTTATTGCTTGCTACTTAATGTGATTGTAAAGAGCTAACAAAATATATCAAGTATCTTCCTTGGTTCTATTAACACATTTCTTCCAATCGTTTAAATAATAATTGTATTTTGTGCTACTTTCACTCTTTGTATGCTTTTTTGTTTAAAAAGTAGATTTGTTTTCTACTTGATTTGGTGAACAGCATTAAATTATCTGCATCTATTTTTATATATAGTGCCTGATCATTCTCTTTCACGCACTACCCATTAGCAGACTCTCTAATTCCCCGAACTCAGGCCACATATCGCAACTCCTAAAGTCTCTAGTAACGTTCCCTAATCCATCATCCTTTCCCAGCATTTTTTCCTGTATTTCTGGAGATTTCTCACATCCGAAATTAAAATATAATTGAACCCAGCACATTAAATCATTTATGACATGTTTTGTTATCTGTTTAACATTTCATCTCAAAAGTTATTTGAATTAAGAATTTTCAGGGAATTGCAAGCTGTCCTCCATTTCCCATAATCCCTTTCCATTAACTCCTATCATATGGGAAACTGTAAATCCCAAAAACATATAACATAATAAAAAATGTGTTATCTAGGTACAGAATTATAATAATGGATAATCTTGAACGTGATAGTTCTCTTTTAAAGAGTTAATGCCCTTTATCAATTAAACGGCATGCTCGACTTATCCGAAATGCAATAACTGGTCTCTGAACGTTAGCAAGAATCCAGCTTTTTACCAACATGTCATTAGCTACCATGGCGGTAAGCAGCCATATTGGGTTGTCTGCTCAATGGGATTTTACTTTTCGCTTTTTTCTTTCTTTTTTAATGTTCTAGAAAATGGTTTTGAATTAATTCAGGAACCAATCGACAGCCCCACTGCACTACAGAGGATTTCCCATAATCACTGAAAACAAGGACCCCGCAAGGCCACCACGAAGAAGGTGCATGGTGGGCATCCTGAGCCCATTTTGCCATCTGTATCAGATAAGTGATTTGCACCGGAAGGGTTAGTGGTTGGGTGACAGTTTTTATTATGGCGTTTCATCTTACGGTCGATGGTGAGTAATTTATCTTTGGAATTGGAGGCGAGTAGAAGTCCGACGATGGCGCCTTAAGTTGTTCAAAGATGACTAATTTGGACTGTTTGTAAAAATTATTTCTGGATAAATGTTTTAAATGTGGTCTTATCACCATAGTAGCAAACAAAATGGTCCACTATTTGGCACTGAGGTCCTCTTTGACCACTAAGCTTATTGGAACCATATACCGTACATAGACATATAGCACTATATATAAACATATAGACATATAGCATTATCCTTGGCAATTAAGGATATCGTCAGGGGGTTTGCACCATTCATGAAGTGGTTAATATTGCTTCAAAAAACATTGCTTCTTACACTTCATTACATTCATTAAAATTCACAGTTCATTCCTAATTTGCATTGGGAACTCAGTGTTCCTCATAAGCGTGACAGACATGACACCAGTGGGAGCACCGCAGCCCCATACTTCTTATACCACTTATTGTTAAATACTGTAAAAAAACGTCATACCTTTCAATAAATGTCTGCTTTAGGCAACGTTACAAAACGCCAGCGGGAACCTGCATCTCTGCCGGTCTAATGCCACGTTACAAATATTTGGATCTTGAACTTGACAATATATTATTATTAATACATATTAATATCCTGATATTAGTAGCACACTTTGAATAACTAATTACATGATATAATATCTATCAATATTGATTTTAAGAAAAAGGCTTATTATTCTCTTTTCTCGGTTCATAACTTACAAAATATATTCATATAGGAAGCAGTCAGTGCTAGGCAGTATGAGCATGAGGATGAGACAAAAACCCTGAGACTCGGGGTCAAACCCCGAGAGTTCTCAGGTATAAATATTGGACACATCCCAGGATTTCAACTCTTTGCTTCTTTTTTATGCATCTGTATAAAGCCACCTGCAGTTCTAGGTTTCTTTTGATAAAAATGGCATGGACCTAGAATATGGTCTTATTGTAGCAATGAATGGGTTTTGTTTGATCACGGAGCTTATTAGTAAGGGTACCATAGGTACCGATGTAATGTGAATCGAATATGTCATGACGGAAGGAAAGATTTGTTAAAGATGCCACTTCCAAAAGGTCTGTTTAACAATGTAGGGAAGTTTAAATTCAAATATAAATAGAAATAATGGTTTCTCTTCTCTGAAACAGTAAGTGACAACAGGTTACCGGTTAAGAAATGTATAGACAGCAAAAATGGTGACCAGTACACGCTATGATATGAAATATAAAACATGTTTGAAGCAACAATTGCAGAAAGCACTAGAAAATGTAATGGATTTTCTTCCCACGCAATAGTCTGCTGTAATAATCCTGAAAAGCTACATAAATTTAAGACTAGCATATACAGAACCTAAAGAATTTCATGGAAAAATACAAAAGGCAACCTACTGAAGGATATCGGCTGACATTCACCGGTCTTGCAGAGGAAAAAGGTTATACATGGTG
Source organism: Spea bombifrons (assembly GCF_027358695.1). Classification (NCBI taxonomy): domain Eukaryota; kingdom Metazoa; phylum Chordata; class Amphibia; order Anura; family Pelobatidae; genus Spea; species Spea bombifrons. The sequence goes on along the minus strand of NC_071091.1, from coordinate 15,855,853 downwards.
TGTGTCACCTCGTTGTAAATGAAATATTAATCAAAAGGACTCGGAAACAGCACTGTGACCTGCTCACAGGACTCCCCTATTACTGTAATACTTTGATATAGAGTCTGAATGCCACCAGAGCTTTGCTAACCGTGAAAAAAATGAGAGAACTGTAAAGATTTCCAGATCACACACTGCCGACGACGAGACGGCTTGGTTTTCATTTTCAGTGATGCACTTTAAATAAGAACAGAACGCTCAACTTGAGTTTTAACTGCTAAATTTGGCTAAAACCGCAATTATAGAAAAGTCATTTGGAACAGAGAGAAATGAATAAAATCTGGAAAATGTGTTTTTACAAACTAGTGTAAGAACTAGTAGATGCAAAAAGATATTTTGATTTTATCCAGGGGGGCTGCGACAGCTGCTTATGCGGAGGCCTGGTGTGTCTCTCCTCCACATCATCCAAAATATACCAAACAAGGCCCCAAAACAGCAACGCTTTTGTCTCAGTTTCACTTCAGTGGACACTTTAATTCATATATGATACAATAGAAGGGGGAGCTGCAAAGAATGCATATTAAGATACTCAAAAGGTGCTTTAACAAATTCTTTGATGAGGCTACCTGGGAAATTAAATTGTCCCATAAAAAATGCCTTTGTAAAATGAGATTGGCAAAAGGAACTCCTATTAAAATAAGTTCGGTGAACACGCTTGACGCTTAAAAGAAAAAGCCTATAATACTTGGCCATAGCGGGACAACTTTGTTCTATTGAGTATTATCTGTGCACAACATCTGGCTGCAACTCATGGCATTTCAGAGCTGGAAGGTTTGTTGCTTTTGAGGATGCTTGGCTTTGGATAGATTGATTGTATTCAATTAACCTATCCCTGTCTACTAATTTTACCCTAACACAATCTAAATACAGGTGTGGTGTCTTTAAACCTTAAGCAAACAAAACTGTGTGCTTAGTGCAGCTACTTGGCCCTTTCACCACTGATCTTCCATTGATACAGTCTTACCTGGGAGGCCAAAGATATCTCATTGGTTTGATGACCTTCTAAGAGCTTTAAACTGGGATTTTAACTAACAATTTTAAAATTATACTTGCATGCTTGAGGTTCACACCTCCCAAACATGACCTTTCATCCACCAGCATATATCACCTGCTGTCCTTATGGGACACTCATCAGGACAGGCTGTGCACATCTATCATTTCAAAGATGGCCTTTAGAGTCCTAAGACAGGACATGACATTAGGATGCGTTGGCACCGGCACAACCGATTGTCAGGGTCTCTGTTATTTTGGCAGATAAAAATGACTTTAGAGAAAGCTGCATCCGCAGGAGTCTATTATGAAAACTTTCAATGTTCCGTGCATAAAAGACATTATGGTTGCTAGAGTCCATCAGCGACAAAGGTCAGGCTTTAGCAATTGTGTCATTATATTCTTTAGTCAGGACTTCAGATATTGGCTGCAACGTTTAAAAATTCTAAATATTTCTAAAAAAAAGTCTAAATATATTGGATGAACTTTAACCTAATTATTATTATTATTGTATATATCTAATCAACACCAGTACCAATTATAGACATAGAACTGTATTTCTGGAAACTCTGGTTCACTGATAAAACCACAAACCACACCAACTGCTAGGAATTATAATAAGTATTAATAAAAATCATTATTATACTGTAAAACCACAGGTTTCTAGGTTCTGTAACGTGATATCTGCAACAAATACACCAACGGCACCCTTGGGAACATGCTGGATCCACTAGAACCATAATGTAAGAAATAACTTCTAATGTTTTGCTCCAGTATGCACCATTTTTTGGGCATCTTATAGTAGTTTTTATTGTTCTACATAACGATAAGTGTGCCCAGACCCCAACATGTACTGTAAAATACAAACACAAAATTCCAAACATATAGAGCTTTTTTATTTCCCTCTCTCCTTTTGTCAGAAGCTGTGTTTTACCCAGCTGTCAGCGCAATCATACGATAAACCAATATAAAACTCACTGGGATTATAGAGCCACGTTTAATGCTCGTCTACAAATGTTTTGTTCTTTTAAATGCCTTATAATTCACAGCTCATTAGTGTGATTGTCTAGAGATGGATAAAACATTTGTTACCCATCAACCTCACCCTCTATTTTCCTGCTCAATCAGCAGCTGGAAATCTAGATTGTCTAATTCTCCATGAATGAGTCTAGACATGTTTGGGAAATGCTGATACCCCTTCTAAAAGGCTTTCAGGTTGATAATACATCGGTGGTTCGCCTGTGAGAGCATTACAAGCATCTCCTTATAGACAGAGACTCCCTACTCATTTTTTGGACATTTGCACACATTAATGATTTTACCCAAATTAGTTCACACAAATTCAGACCCTCTCATAAAAGCAAAACATTCTTACATTACATCTAAATCTCTGACCCTCTAGGACTAGAATATAATGGATATAGCTTACAGCTTTAACTGTACACAGTTTATACCCATACACATATTTATAAAACCAGTCCATTTGACTTGGCTATACACTGAGCATTAATTATGTAATTTATGTAACTGTGCCGTTCTTAAATTCCAGGAGCTGTGATTCATATTTACAGTTTACATATTTATTGGTCGCAGATTATCTAAGGAGGCAGACATAACAGTGGAAGGTACAGCGGTCACGCAGAGGAATGCTTGCCGACGTCCACCCGAAATCAGTGAGTGTTTTGAAGTTTTTCATAGAGTAGCTGGTATGCAGCCTAGAACTGGCTTGGATTCCGTTCAAACCAAAAACCTTCTCTGGGTCACATTTTTCCTTGTTATTTTCTTCTAAAAGTTTGAGAGGCATAAAAGGGTTTGTGGGTTTGCTTGTTAAAATGCTAGAATCGACACAACCACTGGAACCTGGCACAGACTACTAAAACCCAAAAGGATCAGCTCAGCAATCTGTAATGGTGCATAAACAGCAGCTAAACTACAACAGGCAAGAAAGTCCTTTAATTCTGAATTAGAAGCGTTAACTTTGTCTGAACTTCCCACCTTGTACCTCTTAATTTATATCCATCTGTCTTTCAGCCATAAACACCAGCTGATCTAAGTCACTGGCTAAAAAAGTAAAACCAATGTATCCTCAAACACCAGTGCACACAGTTGAAAAGTCTACCATATACAGCGCTCCAAGCTATGGTTTATAGCCAGTGGAGTGTTCTGACCTAGGCTGACTAGGTCTAGTGAGACAATTACAGGAGGTAACAGCACCTATGCCGCGTAACAACGAGCCAATGGCCCTATTGGGCAGACTCCCTGTTCGATGGGCTGATTAGAAGGAGATTACTGATATAAGTAACCAGTCCTTTAATACATAGTCACCTGGCGTTGCACGTTATATCCAGATGCCCAGCACTAAGGACAGCAGCGCGGAGGAGGCATCTGCTGGTGCTTCCCTAGGTTAGGCCTAGGACAGTGCTAAAGATATATACACCACTGGTTATGGCTAATATGATCAAAAACAAAGGAGTACTTACTATACCATCTCTATGTAGGTATTATGTAGTATCTTTAAACCTTGTGGTGACTACATGTTACTCTTACGCCCTCTGTGGCCAAATGAGGAAGTGCAGCATGAAAAAGCAGCTTAAATAAAGCTCCCTACATAATGGTGAATTCTGCACTCGTATAGCTATACCCAGGTTATATATTTAGATGTTTCCGTATTTAAATTTTGTATTACTTTTGAATGTAAATAAGGAACTAGATAGCAGTTGGTAAATTTAATTTATTTCAAATATAGTATTCTTTAAATTATCTAAATAAGGAAAATATCATGTGGTTGTATTGGTTAATTCTGGCATTTTGATACATTTTCATTTAAAAACATAACACTCAAGAAATAAAAAAAAAAAGGAAAACAAAAAATCAATGTTCTAGATCAATGCCTGACCCAGAATTTATTGCGCAAAAGTAAATGTCTTTAAGATCAGGATACAAAAAAGTAGCAAATAACATGAAGACCGAGATTAACATTTTGACCAACAGTTTGCAATTGAGTTTAAACCCCACTGACAGTCAGCAGCACCTCTGTGTAATTTTCTTAAGTCGGCTGCATTTATATAAGCTGGTGTCACAGAAAATTACTAGTCATTTTTGTCAATTGATTAAAGCTGCAATCTTAGTAAATATGTAAAGCAGTGTTTAGGTATTTATTTCTGTTCCAGTTAACTACCATGGCAATTTATTAAATTTCATCACCCAAAAAAATCTCTTGTTCTGTATCATTAAACTCTTTTTCAAATAACTACAGTCAAGGAACCAACTGTTACTCCATCTGCTAGCTAATGGATAGAACGATCCAATGTTCTATGCCCTCGTTGGTAGCTGGTAGCTTAATTAAAAGTACAGTAATTATCAGTATGATTTAGATTTATTATAAGGAAGCTTTACTTTACAGAGAGAGTTGTAAATAAATGGAACATCGTCCCATCACAAGTGGTAGAGGCTTAGACAGCAAAGAAATGTAAACATGCATGGGACAGGCATAACGCTATTCTGAATCTAATACAAGACCAAGGGCTGATTAAGGTGAGAGTCTTTGCATCAGGAAAAGCGGCCAGACTAGACGGGGCGAATTGTTATACGTTGTATCCTCACTTACTAAAAAGAAACACAAAAGCTTTTTTCCCAATAAATAAACGGTTTGTATCAAAAGCGCTTGATAGTTTACAGGCCACAGAACATTGCTTGTGAAGCAGATGACTGGCTAGAATATATCCAGCGGAACGCATAAAGAGCGAGTTTTATGCAGCATTGGCTTTTTTGTTAAATTATGTTTTCTATTGGCTGCCTTTCACCTGCCAAGCACCAGCATAGGGTCTTGGATCTCATGGGGAGATTGTGGGGAAGCCAATATTTAGGATAAAGAAATGGATGATAACATGCGGTTTTATATTTTACATTCTTCTAGATTTTCCATCTTGCATTTTTTTTTTTCGTATTCTTTTTTTACAGGAAAAACAAGAAATCATTGTGTAGACGTAGATGATGACATATGTGTGTTACAGTAAAACGAGTAATTAATGTTTTTGATGCAATCAAATTTATGAAAATTAGGTAAAGCCCAAAGAGAAAAGAAGAAATGAAGAGAAATCAGCGAAGTGTGAGAGAGGAGGAAGCACTGTATTTATATATTGTTCCATTGTTATAAACCTTTTGTAGTGATTTTCGTCTTCAGGAAATATTAAATACATCATTCAGAATAAACGCACACTCAAATGTAACGAATGTTAACATCACTTCTAGATGGGGTAATTTACTATAGGGTACTGCTCTGTTTTGTGTCTAAACGCAGAGAGACCGGCAGAGGCAAGAAACATGCGACTCGTGTTAAACACAGATGCATAAACAGATGTTTGGGGCCCTGAACACATCTATCATTCCAACAAACGAAATGTATTAAGCCACTTTTATTACATAACATATTGTATGGCACATCCTTGAGAGTGCTACTGTACATTTCTTTACAGACTCAACTTTCATGCTATTTTGTCATTGGCTAAAATTATAAGGGACGCATTATATTTTATATATATATATATATATATATATATATATATACATATACACAGCAGAAAGCAGTTTGTTGCATGAATGGGCTGCATTTCTATAAATGGAGATTTGGTGAGAATAAATGGTGTTACATGAAGAGAGAGAGGTAACTGAGGCGCCTAAATCCACAGAAGAACTTGGTTAGTTCTCCAAGATGTTTGGAACATCCAGCCGGCAGAGTTCCTTAAAATACTGTGTGCGAGTATCTAGAAGAACTGATGCTGTTTTGAAGGCAAAGGCGATCGCACCAAATATTGATTTAATTCAGATTTTTCTAAATACACCATTAACACATTCTTTGAAAGCATTTTTACTTTACAGCATTTTCTACAACTGTCTAAATCTTTTTCAAAGTACTATATATATATATATATATATATATATATATATATATATATATACACATACACACACAAACACCTTTTCCCATAAGGCATAGCATCAGTATTGTTTAAAGGCAACGTTTTTATCCTCAGAGGCTCGAGTGATAAAATCCCTCTCTGTGCAGTTCCCTTTTTTCTAAGTCTACACTATATGAGAACGATGGTTATTATGTAGTAATTATACTACTTTGATGTTTTTGTGGAGATGCTCTCAGTTTATTTATTAAAATGCCTACAGGTATAACTTAGTATTTTGGCTTCCTCCTTCTGTAGAGTATCAGAATGGTCGGCCATGAACATATTGTTCTAATAAGTCCAACTAGAACTAGAACCGGTGGATTAAAATAGTCTGTGAGACTAGCTCGAATAGGAACAAAAGGTTTACATTATTTAACATTATTACAGAGGGGAATAAGGTAACATTACCAGCATTTGATTGGTGTGTTACTCAAAGCAATAGATGCGATTAATGAGAATTGTAGTCTGAAATTAATCACAGGTTTACCTAGTTCTGTTATAGTCTCCAGTCTTATAAATATAAATCTATATTTAATAAATATAAAGATTACCAACAATCCTCCCTTATAGCCTAAACACAAACACAGCCTTTAATTGGTATGATATGGAAGTACAGTCTACTCGTTCATTCATCTTTTAATTTTGCTCAGGCCATAAATAATTAGGTGTGTAGATTCCACTAAATTGTCAGTCCCCAAATTGGTTTTTCAGCAAAATTCTATTTCATCTGAATAATATTTGTCTATTTTTCTCCTGTATGGAGAAAACGAGTTTAACCAACAAACTAAATTGTTACATAAAAGATGTCGGAAAAATACCATGTAATTATTTTCAAATGATGCATTCTCACACAATTAGAAAAAACGATACTGTTATAATATCGTAACACCGCACCCTTATTGAGCGAGCCCATATATAATTCACAATCAATGGTGAGGACATCACAAACGACAGGTATGATTTCGAGGGACTGGATTCTTTATGAGAAATCATAATTCTATTAATATGAACCATACGTGTTACCTTTCTGTATAACCCAAAATTGTGTGACACAGGCATATGCTTCTCGGGGCATGTATTGTCAATGTCAAGAGTCATTTAAATCCTGGATTTATTTAAATTTATTCATATGAGAAGAATAACGAACCAATCCCTTAAAAGCAATTGTAATAAATCGAAAATAAGAAAACTATTGATGATTGATAAATTGTTAAAACAATACAGTGAGACAATTTACAAATGAAACAAGCATTTAATGGGCTATCATTGGATATGGAATTACATTTTTTGGTACTTACCTTGGTTTTGTACATTGCAACTCCCTGCAATGTTTGCATTTCACACAGTATCGCTACACGAAGCAGGCAATTACTGTCAGGAAAGCACTCGAGTTGAAATGGGGCATGTGGGGGTCTCATTAGACCCCGGGGAACTCTTGTGGGAGCAAACGTATAGAGAAGATTCTATTGAATCCCTCTATGTATTTGCATGAAAAAATGAATCATATGTATAAGGGAACACCCAGCTATCATATGCCTTCAAATACCTACGATGGATGGAGTGTGCCTCGGAGAACATTTGAAAGCAATTGGGACCTAAATTTATAACAAAAATATAGAGAATAATGAGATCTGAAGACATTACATGTCTTGGATTACATTTTACTTTGTTAGCTACCAGAATAAATATAATTCAATGTTTATGACTGTTGAGTTATGGAAAATAGCCCAACGTGCATTGATCCTACACATATAAATGATCCACTACACGTTTAAACTTTCCAACTAGGCAAGCGTTTTGGCATTAAGAGCATCCTTTTTAATATTTTTAATAGCAGTGTTATTTACATCAGTAGTCTACTATACAATAAAATTAAAATAGTGTATAATAGTGTTTATATCTGAGATGTAGCCAAATATATAGCTGCGGGAATATTTGTGCAGAAGGGAAGATGTGAATCGGCCAAAATCATCTACAAAGGCATATAGCAAAAAATAATTGAACAGTCAGAAGGACGTCTTCTACTTGTAACCTGTCATATGGTTACTCAGCATGACGTTCTGCAATATTTTGGATGTTCCGCGCGTCTGGCTGTTGTTGGAGAGTAAATGGCGCATGTGACATAAAGCACCGATATAACCTAATTTCCACCGGTCAGATGGAACAGAGAATGAAGGATGAGATGTGTTTGGTCCATCCACAGAAAGTAAATCATTTTGGTGCGGGGCAGAAAACTAATGCGGCTTTTTATTTTTAAGATGAAAGTCTGAGTAAAGTGACAATATTCAGAAGCTACCTAAAGCAAAGGTTTTACCAACTCTTGTGAAAAATGACTGAAATAATAAAAATACTAAATAAAATAATAAAAGATTTAGTGGCATCACGTGAACTACACCAAGCATGCATTTGGAGTGCGATTGTTAGTTTTTAGTGAAACCAAAATTGTTTATGAATATTATTATATTAATATATTCTATTAATCATAATAATATTCCACAATTGATTAATAACAGATCAACAGTATATTATAAAGGTTAACAAAACAGTAGTATGACATAAAAATAAAAGAATCTGCACTTATGAAAATGAGCTTGCACTTAATCCAGCCAGTTGATAGCGTAGGGTGCCGGGTATATTTAAGTGTTACTATTTACTTTTAGAACTGAATAAGAAATCGTCATATAGTGGTTCTTTTTCCAAAAGCTCTAGTGCTTGAAAACACTATGGGGTTATGCGGCACTACACTTCAAAATATAAGGCCTCTTAAATGTACACGACACGTTTTTTACATCACAACCGGCATCATGTGAGAATATCATCACACAACGGGTTACTAACACAAGGTAACTTTAGCTGATAAAAAACGAGCTGGCATACCGGCAGCCTGTATCGGGAGGTCGCTCCAGGAAGAAGGGCTCAGCTGGCCCTGTACAAGGGTGAGGAAACTCAGAAATATCGCTGTTTTCACTATACATTATGCAGGGCCCCTAATGCACTTCTTGCCGCAGAAGCTCACTGGGGTTGGCTCTTCATAATGTATAGTGAAAGTGAAGAAGCTGAAACTCTCCTGACAGCTCTCCCTTTAGTGAACAAAAAGCCTGATGGGCTTTGGCTGTTAAGGCGATACCGTGGGGTCCAGCTTGCACTTAGACCCCCCCTATTATTTCTTCGATTGCTTTATAGTGCAGTGGTATATTAACTGACAAACATGTCGAGCTGATACCCCTGGCTGAACACGGCCCGGTTATAACGAAACCAACAAATTGTTTGATAACCAGTGAAATTTCCCAGAATATATGTTTGCTATAGAACAAAAATACAATATGATAGCCCAATACAAATTATTTATTGATTTATGTAGCGCAAGCATATTCCACAGCGCTGTACAAATGCACAATGATCACCAATCACATGACGTATTCATGCCACAGAAAAAAAAAAATGTACTTACCAAAAATATTCGTTCCAGTTGGTCTTGAATATCTTTCATTCCTGGAAAAGCTGCAACTCCTTGGATCATCTCTACAAATATGCACCCCACACCCCTGCCAAAGAAAACGCAAACTAGTGTTATACATTACTTATGGCTTATATACTAATCGGCATACCCCACATCAGATTCATCAAACCCAGCCCAATACTAACTCCATCAGGCTAGTGCAGTTTAATATCACTTATAATCTATATCATCAACATCACGATGTCACCGATAACCCATCACATTTAGTGGTCCGGCAAAGGTACACAAAGAGGAACCTCACAATAAAATGTAAATATATATTTTCAAATGTAATAATTATGAAACTTCTGCAAATGACAAAAAAAGATTTTTAGGCTAGCATTAGGCATTCAATCTCCCAAAGAGTTTGCTACAGCTGCGCTACAGAATATAGAACGTCCCTGTTGACAAACTCATAATCCAGAGAGTTTGCTCTGGATTTAAGTATCACAAACAGAAGCGAGCCATTACATCTCCCTAAAAGCAAGCAGACCCGACGTACTGAACACGGCAAAGGCATTCACAAGCCCCCTTTCTCAGTTGGAAATCTTGGCACAAATCCACGGTATCAGGACACCAATATATGACAATATTAATCGGTACTGAAAAACGCACTGGCCTGTTCTAGTTTAGAAAGGCAGGTTCTCACGGGTGACAGCCCCTCTGCCACATAATGAGAGGCAGATCGCCATGTTGGGTCATCTGCCACTAATTTAGAGAGATACAACTGGTAATAAGGACATGACTACTTATAGCTTGTTGATCCAATGAGAAATTAAATTACCAATTATGAGTCGATTTTTTTTTTCCTTTTTGAGGTGCACTCGGAAGTCATCTTATTGTGGGATTTTTCTTTTCTAGATCAAGGTGGCACTGGATGGACCTGATGTTTTCTTTCAAGCTTAATCACTATGTTCCTACATAATACATAGCTGCTCCATGGGCCGGTTGGGGAGAGATCTGGGACAATAACCTTACCCAGTGCTGCACATCCTTAGGAGGCAGAGCACCAGGGTTTGATATCATATTCCAGGGCGCAAATATTGAGGATGCCGACCGTGGAGGTGAAATCAGGAAACACTAAACAATCTCAATATGTATAGTTTGGAGAAAAGAAGGGGAAAGAAAAAATGAGAAAACAAGGTCATAATCTGAAACTAGAGGGTCAGAGGCTTAAATGTAATGTAAGGAAGTTTTACTTTACCGAGAGGGTGGTAGATAAGTGGAACTGCCTCTCGGCAGAAGTGATAGAGGCTAATACAGTAAAGGGAATTTAAGCCGGGTCAGTACAGCTTTTTGCCTTTCCCAAGACGAGACCAAGGACTGATTAAGATCTCAATATTTACACCAGGAAAACAGACATATTAAATGGGCTGCCATATAATCTTTCTATGTTACATGGACGGCTGGGGCACTAACTTGCACGAGTCCAAGGGCCACGTCTAGCCAGAACGCACTATTGTTTTTCTTAGAACGGCTTGGCACAATAATTCCACCTAGTGACATTATTTAGATAGAATTCTTATGGAGAAACACAAAGAACTGGGACCATCCTGACGTGTATTTTATTTCGCCAGCCCTACTCTGTTTGTTGGGTGGCTTTTGTCACTTTTTGCTCTCTGAAAACACAGTTTAGAAATAGACCATGTTCCCCTTTGTTTAATAAATGTTAGAAAAATAGCTCACCAATCAATCCCTAAAAGTGAAGTAAATTGGAAAAGCAGGTGATTAGAAATGATGTTTCATCTGTCCTGGCTGATTACTGACAGGGCCAGATTGATTAAAGTGCCACTCATCATTTACCTTTCTTGGCGCTTCATTACCCGGCAAGAAACCACAATGAATCTTAGTCAAAGGTTTATAGAACCAAGCATGACACACAGTTACGTTAAGAAAAGAAGTTCTGGAACTTTCATTAAAAAAATGGAATTGAATTTTACTAGTTTATTTTCTTTCACAAAAGCATTTGCTCGAAGAAATGTACAGCTTGATGAAGCCATTGTTTCGCACACACATTCAAATATCGAAATGCTAAATTTGAGGAAAAAAAATTCCCTCCCTAATCTGATGGGGATAAATAATAAATTAAGCTTGGAAACGTGATTTATTATGTTTGGAAACAACAAATATTTTTTCCCATGAGCTTAAAATAATATTTTTTTTATGGTGTGTTTATTCTTGTTTTACCAATCTCTTAAGAATTTAGTTGGAATAATAAAAACAATAGAAGCAGATTAATCATTATTTGACATTAATAATCTAAATGTATGTAAACTGGTTTATAATGGGTACAGTAAAAAAGTGGAAGGACAGATAGCGAAGAAATGACTGTAAATGACTGTAGTTTGTGCCATTTACATAGAGATTGTTGGCTAAGGATGTTTTTTAAAGTGGTCCATCTTTTAAAAAATATGAAGTATGAAGACAAGGTACTTTATTCATTTATGGTTTCCTTATTTCGGCTTGTTTGACGACATCTATTTTTTAATAACTAGAGCTTCATACGTATACAATTAGCACACCTGGGAATTTTCCAAGTTTGACTCAGAGGCTCTGGGTGAAGCGCTGCTTCCCTGGGTCTCCGGATTCACTTTTTCTATCTCCTGATGGAAGATTGGCATTTTACCACTCGTACTCCCTGCCCCCTTCCCGCCAGCTCCCCATTCACTAAAGGCTTCTTGGGTCCCACTTCTTTACCAAGACACTCCCCCCGGAAGAGATCTGAATATACTACTCTATCCTAAATGGATACAGAGTCAATAAAACACACACACATATATATATAGATAAGGACATATAATTTCTTCCCGCGGAAGACAGAGGTCATTCCGTCCCCTAGGACTGCCAGTAATAATTTTATTCAGCTGTAAATTTAAGAGGACCCATAATCCGAAACAGCTGCAAGACTAAAGGTTGTCTATGCTTCTTCAACAATATCTTATCACATACTAAACCACATGCAAAAAAGGTTGAAAACTTTTGGAATCCCCCCCCCCAAAAAAAATACCCTTTTCTGTCAACGGTAAACGTGAATAGCACTTAATAGAAAACAGTCAATAAAAAGGACAATTTCTGCACCATATGCATCAGCATGTATAATGAAATGCAAAAAGAAAAACAAAAGGCACAGTCTAGTTATAATTCAGGAGATCACAGATTCATACTGGGTTACTGTATTTTGGTAGGATGATTGACATAAAAATATTCTGGCCAGGCCAGATTAGCGGCTGCATCCTATACTTTTCTTTATTATGTCTAGGGAGGTGGGGGAGGACTGAGACATTAAGAGATGGAGCTATTGCGTGACACATGCAGCAGCTGGCGTGCAGATGAGATGTTTATTTTTCATCCCATAACTGACACTCGCGGTTAACTTTCAAGCAGATCATCTTTCCTGACACTTAGCCTTAAAGAAAGCCATTCATTTTTGGATTAAAACAATGGCTTTTTCTTCAAAAGTGTAGTTTATTATAAGTGATGAGTTTATATACCAGACAAGCATCCACAGAAAGATGACCCCCACCAAAAAGAACCCCATTACTGACAGTATGCCTAATACTATTAACAGGCATATTAATATACATATACTAGGGAACATGCATTCACATTGACAAATCAACATTTATCATCATACACATGCATACAGAAACGCACTCTTCATCGCCAGCATGCCCCCTCTGCAATGGTATTTGGGGTGGTTCATAATTCAGTGATTATGTTGTCCCCCACTTTCAAAATGAGGACCAACAGGGCACAAAGCTGCTCATTATGTATTATGTATATTATGGATTCCAACTGCTTTAAAACACAGAGGTGTTACTAGCCTGGACGTCTACTCCAATCTCAGTAAAATGTGTCTCCTACCGCTATAAAGGACAAACAGCCCTGTTCTTGTTTCATAGCTTGATCCCGAGGTTCTGATTAAAATAGCCAATTCCGTTCTCACAATGAACACAAAGGAAAAGCTACTTCTCTCGCCTGAATTCCAGAAAGCGGTGCAATGGTTTCATTGCTCTTAATTACACTAACCCAAGCCACAATCAAAACAAATATAATATAATATATATATATATATCTATATATATATATATATATATAGATATAGATATATATATATATATATATATTAATATATGCAACCACACAGATATTAAACTGTAAGAAAAATTAAACAAATTAAGCAAAATGCCAATGTGCTTCAATAAGGAGGTAACAGATATAGTTTAAAGAAAATGCCTTATATGGCAGAATCAACGTATAGAACGCCGTAAATATCTGTTTAAACAAAACAATTTAATTTTACAAATTTATGTAGGTTATAACAAACAATTCACATGCTATGATCCCTTTTGCCGTATGTATTTTTGTAGTTTGCCATCAATTCCTAGTTACAAGCTGCCCAAATTAATATATGTACGTCTACATTCCAATTCTTCTACTGGCAGGTATTGTTTTTAGCAAAAGCCAGAGGAATATAATAGTGTGATTGGGTCATTAGTTTTCAGTTACAATCCTAATTGCCTGCAAAAGCCAATGAAGTGTAAAAATAACCCACAGCCTGCGACACCTGCTTCCAGAGCAAACGACTATCTGAGCTCTCATGGCGCAGCTGGGTCTGGATTTTGTAGAAGGGCACATTCTATTTTGTCTTCCAGCGGAACCTTTACCAAAACCTCATTATACACAGAATTGGACAATTCCCTGTGAACCAGTTTGTATAAAAACTTAGGAGGTGGGTTCCGACTGCCAAGAAATGTCATTGATATGGACACTCATACATGTCCTGGTGGTATAGATGAAATTAAAAGGTACATGTTTAATTCTAAAGATCTATTTCACCTGTATATTAATAAAGGTGCACACTAACAAAAACTAAAATCTATGACATCATAACTTAGGGCAAAATGCAACTCCTAAAGCTCCCTTTAACACTCCCATGTTTGCTACCCGCTCACAGGTTAAAATACCTAAATATAGAATTGCAAAAACACTTGCTAAACTGTTGCAAATGTTTTAAGTAAAGGAATTTTCTATTCTATTCTGTATTGGCTCACTGGTTCAAAACAATGCTTCTTTTTTGCAGATGAGTGTCCTTCATCAAGATATAATAATCAGTGAAATGCGGTATCTGAATTCAAAAATGTTTCTAACCCTGTCCTGAAGGCATGCATTTTATCTGTCATCGCGTCTTTGCTTGATAGCAAATTCCACAACCTGGCTTACCTTTTTGTATGAATTCCTCTTCAGGTTATAAACCAGTCTTTATTTTGCCGTCAAAACCCTAATTTCACCAAGTGAGCCTTATATTACTTTTGGATGCACTTGTGTACAATAATGACATCAACACTTACCAGTCATACACATGAAGTATTATAGAGGTGAATAGAAGGGGTTCCAAGTTTATTACAATATGGACTTACAATATTTATACCATATTTGTTGTAGAGAACCTATTCTTGGTGTCATATTTAATTTAACAAATCATCTTTTCTTGGAAACTACTGCAGAGATTATGTTGATTATACATGGCTAGTAATAATGCCCTTTAGCTAGTAATAGTGCCACTTGGCTAGTAATAGTGCCACTGTCAGAAGTACATTTAGTACAGAACGTTACTTTACCAAGCAATATTTGTTTTCAGTTTGAAACAGTAATATAAAATATATCATATGGTATCTAATTATCATAGCGGGTCATAACACCGAGATCATTAGGTTATAAGAAAACAATAAAATAATGGATTTATGTGCTATGGATCTGAATTAAGAAATTTGCCCTAACTCAGCTACTGTACATTTATCCTTCATCATGAGCAAATACATTTTTGTTTTTATAATGTCTATATTAACATGATGATATTTTACTTGATCTCTCTTTTTTGCAACCTCTCATATTTAAACATCAAGACACTTTGGTATCTATCATTCCGGGTTGAACATGTTTTTCAGAATGTTGCTGTACTTCTTGCTCATCTTAAAGAACATGATTTATATTGTTATTTAGCTCTCAGAACTGTGTTTATAAATAGTATGAATCTCTATTACTCAGATCTGCTGAAATTAGTAATTACAATCATACACCTTACAATGGGAGAAGTCACAACTCTCATTGCAGCTTCCTAAACCAGCTTGATGATAACTTTCTTACTTGCATGCACCTAAGCTAGATGTGAAATGGGCTGTTATGTAGACACCAGCAGTTATTAATCACAAAGCAAGCTACAGTACCGGTCAGCCCTTTAGGAACATGACTTGTCTAACATGTTTCATACGTGAAGCATGACATCATAAACCACCAAAAGTTTCAATGCTACAAATTGTTACTAACATAACATCACAAGAGTGCAATATTTCACAATCATTCTTCTAATTCACCTAAACCAGTGTTTCAGTTAAGCTCCATCTGAATTAAGGCCAAGCCAGCTAATAAAGTATTGTTTACACAGAATTTACTCAAAGAGAACAGCTACACTACCGGTATAAATATCTGTAAGCACAGGGAAGTAATGCTCCACCATTAATCACCACCTATTTGTCCAACCGCTTTCATTGAAAGCGCCATCTATCATATACACAGATGTACACGCGGGTTCAATGTCACCACTCTTACCACATGTCAAGGCAGGTGGAGTATTCTGTGGAGCCCAGAAGAACATCTGGAGGTCTATACCACAGGGTCACAACTTCATTGGAGTACGTGTGGCTGGGAACCGACTTGGCTCGAGCAAGGCCTAAAGGACAAACATATAAAAATACACATATTAAAAATGTTTAAAACCTGTAAATATCTGAAGTTAGAACTTTCAGAGGAAGGGAACAAGGCTTCATTATTATTATTCATTAATTTATAAAAATACAATGGGTTCATCTTCTAATATAAAGAAAGTAACACCTGCCCCCCCTCTTCCAAGATACACAAACTGAGAAAAATAATGCAGATTGCTCGTGTATGTTTTATACAAGAGTATACAGTGCTGTGTAAAATTATTTGCCCTTCCTGATTTCTTCTATTTTTGCATATTTATGACATTTAAGTGATTCAGATCATCCAACTACTTTTAATACAAGATAAAGACAACATGAGTAAACACAAAATGCAACTTTTAAATGATCATTTACTGAAGGTAGAGTTAATCAAAATCTAAATCACCTAAATTGCCCCCCCTAAACTCAATAACAGACTGTGCTTATCAATGTTTGCGATGACTGGCAATGAGCCTGTACATCACTGGGGAGGAATTTAGGTCCACTCTTCTAGTCATAATTGTTCTAATTAGGTCATATTGGCGGGTTGCTGAGCATGAACTGCCTTTTTAAGCTTATGTCCCAGCATCTCAATCGGATTCAAGACTAAGTAGGCCACCCCAAAACCATAATTTTGTTTCTTTGGAGGCATTTAGAGGTGGACTTGCGTGTGTGCTTTGGATCATTGTCCTGCATTGTCTTGAGGTTATCAAGATGTTTTTGATGCTTTTGTTCTCTTTTTAGTCCAACGAATGCTCTTTCTTATTGTGGAATCATGAACACTGACCATAACTGTAGTAAGTTAGTTTTATGTTGGCCTGAGTTTTTTTTTGTGACCCCCTGGATGAGTTGTCGCTTCTGGGAAGGTTTACCACTGCTCCATGTTTTCTCCATTTGTAAACAATGGCTCTCATCATGGTTCGCTGGAGTCCCAGAGCCTCAGAAATGGTGTTTACGCCTTTCTAGAAGGATAGATGTCAATGTTATTGTTTCTCATCTGTTCTTAAAATTCTTTGGATCATGTGCTGCTTTTTAAACCTTTTAGGCTATTTCACTTGCAAGACAGGATCTATTTAATTGATGTTTAGATTCAACAGTGCTGGGAGTAATCATGCCTGGGTGCATCTAGTGAAATGAAACCCAATTATCAATTACATTTGGTCAATTATTTGATTTAGTAACTACTACTTTCTAACTACGGTACTTTCACGTAGTGCCAGGTACGGTTGAATAGCTCTTTTCTTTCTATACATGACATCATTTAAAAACTGCACTTATCTTTGTCTAATATTAATTTTTTTTTGATTCTTTGACAAATCAATGACAAATATGCAAAAAGAGAAGAAATCAGGAAGAATGCAAATACTTTTTTCACAACACTGCACTAAATGTTTCATGTCTCTCCGTCGTATTCTGATGGGAGTCCATACATCATTGGGGCCCCTAAATAGGTGCCCAATGAACAGTGTGACCTGTAGAAGAAAGGCTTTTTTGCAAGATATTTTGATATTTTATTATTTCCTGTTGATAAGTTTGTCCATTAAATACATGGCTTGAATGGATCATTTACAGATAAATAGGGAATATCTCATAACTCTATTTTAGTTCATTCATGTGTGTACAGGATCATTTATTTGGTGCACCTGCTTACAAGTGATTATGTATTAGGAGTTTTTCCATAAGATATAAAAAAAACTATGCAAAAGTAGTTTCTTATCATCTGCAGTCAACAACTTCTTCAGCAGATAAGAACGTTAAGGTGTCAAGGTGAAAGATAAAGCACCCTTTCAATCTTCATCTAACCTTTACAATCTTGTTTTCCTTGAGTTTTTTCAACTGAGAATTTATTTCCCTTCCATCACTCTTAATTTGCATTTATTGAAAGGTATCTTTACAGACTGTTGATCTAAAAACTCTTTAATCAAAGGTCACTGCCGCCAGCATGACCTATTGGCTTCCCAGGTCTTCTCAGCTACCAGGCCTTGAAATTTAATCACCATGCATGTTGGTTATTTTTCTTCTTAATTAGACTTTTGTAGATACGTTATGCTTGTTTTGTCTTAGGAAAATGATCTATGTCTGACCTATAAAAATATTTAATAAAACAAAACAAAAGACAATTTAAAGAAGAGTTTTCATACCATTTCATAAACTACCAGGTTACTGAATAACATCTAAGATTGTAGCTTCATTGTGGTTGGGCATTTTGCTCGATTTTATGGTTTACACAAAAGGAAACTGAGCAGACGTCATGTATGAAAAATGTACGTTAACACCCCTATTTATACTTTGGTGAAAAAGTATAATACACCATTAATTAACACAGCATGGAAGTTAGGTTTATGTCTACAATCCTAATGTGTTTCCATAGTTACACAACAGAAGAAGCCAAACTGATTTTCAACAGAAAACTCCTGAGAACCATCTTCAAAGAGCTAGTCCAGTGAAGTGCTCCAATATGCTTGGCAACTTGATGATGCATGAAAAGATTGCTAGTGACCAAAAACATATTGTCAATTGGAACTGCAGCAGAATGTGCTGTTAACAACTCAAGAAGTCCAAAAACTGTCATTCTTAGCAATTTCCATGACTATTATAAGGCAGGTGATGAACATGCCATTGGTTTTTTCTTCTTCTCAGATATCGCATACTTATGCTGTCAATATTAGTAACTATGAAATGTATTCACATAATTTTTTCCTAAGTACAGGTTTAGTATAGGTAGTTTTTAATCATTGTGTCATGGAGATGACTGCATTATCCATACTAACCCTCGTATTTAGTACCAGTCCTCACCAAGGCCAGTTACGGTCATTCTGTTGCCACCACCTCATCCCATCACATTAGTTACACCTTAGAAAAGCTTTTTAATGAGATATGGTGTGCAGCCTACCAAATCATCATAATTAACATATTTCCTAGAGGCGTGCAGTATGATTTAGGAAATGTAACCTTTATGTTTGTTGTCTTTTAATCAGAGAATATTTGAAGAAAAAAAGAAAAAGAACCCCAGTCTATCTGAAGACATGTTACATACTTATGGCATGTAGAAGCGATATCAGATTATAATTTAATAATAATGCCTACATTGTTCAACGTTTTGTTCCTCGTTGTGTTGAACAAGTAATGGCACATTGCATTGGAAGTTTAGTTACAAAACTAGCTGCTGATTAGAGAAATTCTGTTTGTTGGCCGTGGCTTCTGTCATTTAAAAGGCAATAAGTACAGATGCTACATGCTCATTTGACAGAAGGCTGAAACATCTGTGCAGTGTGACAAAGCCATTTCATGACAAGACTATGTTAAAGCCGTTCTTTCCTGTTTTTCTTTTCAAAAACATTTATAATTTTATTATAATTGAAAAGTTTAATTTATGCAAAACAAATGACACATTTTAAATAATATACCAACAGGAAATTAAGAGAGCATAATCTTGTAAGAAACATTTTCTTTCGCTATGGAAAAAAAAGCCTTCAACCTATCAGTGAGCCTTCTTGTATCACATTACATTCCCTACAATTAAGCTGTCCTCCAGATCCGCATACAGCGTAGCAAATACAAACTGTAAATATGATTTTAAAACACCTATGTGAAGCATAAATACTGGTAATCCCATCACACTATATGGCCATACATTTCTTAGTCCACCACTATGTCAGAGCATCTCAATCTTGGTGAGTCCTGTCTAATCCTAACATGGTTGTATTGCTCACCATGGAGCTGAATCTATGGTACTGAAACGCTATTAACCCACAAGACTCTCCTGCAACGAGGTTCTAACCGTTCAATCAGATGACTGGCACCTTAATCACTGTCCACATTCGTGAAAGCATTCTTCAAAAGACATTTTCCAGGCACTGAGCAGACAAAAAAAAGTCAGTGGGCATAGATCTTAAAATGTCTTCATTTTTTTGTATGCATATACATTATGAATTTTTAGAAAGAAATTCTAATTTAAAAAACTGATTTTTATGGATGTGTTGCCCCATTGTCACTTTGCATGTCCTGCTTGTTGTTTTGAAAATGGCAAAACAAAAGATTTTCCAAGAGGTATGGAATAGATAATTGGAGTAAAATTACCGTGCGGATCAGTTTAAGATGTGGCTTCTCTACAAGATGTCCTTACTACAATAACCTAAAAATACCCTTTTGTTTTAGTAATTTATGTTTGCATTTAGGGAATAACCTCTTAGCGATGAGTGCTAGAAGAGAACAGAACATGTTGCTTTTCCATTTGTCACCGAAGGGTTAAAAAAAAAAAAAAAAGTTCAGAACATAAATTGTCGATCCCTAAAATTTCAGGTCACTTCTAGCACCTAGGGCCAGAACAACTTCTGCAGTAGAACGTCTTTAAATTGTAAACCTAACATTAAACAAATAAAACTATTTAGAACAGCCATTTATCATCATCATCCTCAGTGACAGATTCTTCGAGGCTTGTTATTTAAGTGAAAGTGTGAATTTACCAATCATCTTCCATCGCTCCTATGTAGCTTACCAATAATGGCAACTTAAAATATTTTAACTCAATTTTAAAAAGTATAGTAAAAAGGCTAAATGTCAAACTCAGTTATGTCTGAGAAATGTATTGCCTGCCACAAGGGCTAAGACCGGGTAAAACAATTGTTCCTCATAAGCATTATGGAGGAAAGTGATATTTAGGCTTCCAGCTACTTTAGACATATCTTGAAGGCAGCAGGTGCTGTATTGTCAGTTTCCTTGCAGAGTATAAATCTGCCAATTTCAGTAAAATTGGAATAAAAACTTAAATCGTGTGCAGTGAATCTGAACATCAACTGATGGACCATATATAACTTTTATTAGTAACTCCCAGTTATCAGAATGTTCTGTGGAGTGTCCATGGAAATAAGTCAGTGATCCGCTCCTATGATTTAGTCCAACATGCAATCTTTAATTCTATGCTTATTGTTTTATTTTATAATGGAAATTAGAAATAAAGGAAATGGGTTTAAGGGGCACACATATACACACATTTTAAATGTGCATAAATCATGAGTTACAATGGTCCAACTAATATTAGTAATCTGATAAATCTATACCTGTGCTGATTTAGTTGTATTTTTAGGAGATGTTTTGTCCCTTTTGACATTGATTTGCTGAATTAGTAATGTAGGATGTGGTAACAGCAATAAAACATCCAATTTACTGCAGTGAAGGGAATCTTACAGTAACTATAATGCAACGATTAAACTGCATTTTAGTTTAAGGATTGTAGTCAATAAATTGATGTAGGATTCACAAAAGGATTCTGTATTAAAAGTTATTAAAACTGCGGCTGCAGTGGCATTGAAGTACTGGGATCAGAAGCACACTAAGAGTAGTATGTAATTCAAGCCCATATGGCGTTCAGTGGACATTAATAAAATTACCAGCTGAAATAAACTTTCATTTATAAAATAAATGAAAAAAAAAAAGTATATATATATATATATATATATATATATATATATATATATATATATATATATATATATATATATATATAAATAATACACAAACATGTATATGAGTTTCTTATTATACAAAATTATAAGCTACTCCCAAGTGCAGCGAATGGAAAGAAGCTTCCTTTTCTTCTATGAAAACATATTTTTAGAATGTTTAACAGTTTATTTTTAAATTCAAGCATCCGAATTTCTTGTGAAATCTACATGTTTGTGTAAAACATTGTATGAAATGCACTGTGTCTACATGCTGCAAAACTTGATATTTTTCTCTAACAAGAATCTGCATTTTTATTCCTTTACTCAGCATCATGCCAATTTGCGAAACATTTATATCCGTTAAATGCTTTTCAGACAATGAGGCAATCAGCTTCACGTGGATTGTAGCCCTCGCAAACCCAATTTAATCTTTCCGCCTTATGCAAGCACATGGGGCAGTTAATGGAAGATGCAGTAATTAAAATACTAAAACAACAAATTAATTGCAAACTGACATCAAGCGCATATTTCATATTCTACTCTCAAACAGAACATGACGTCTAGAGACCGTTCTTCCAGTTGTAAAAAATAATTATGTTTGAGGCTCATCGGTATTTCAGTTGGAATAAATTATACTAAAAAATAAAATAACTGTTATAAACGATGTTTCAATCATTAAAATATCATGATTAATCATTGATTTCTTCACATTGTGTACCACGAACATTCTAATCAGACATTGACAATTACAGAATATCTTACAAAGCGCCATGAGAGTAGAAGACTCCAAAACAAAAAGTCTGCATTGCAAAAAGTGATCAAAAATTTACCAGCACTTTTCTTATTATATATCATATTCTTAATATAAAACATTTACTAGCAATGTAACCCCGGGGTACACTTTTTCTTTTCATAATGACACTTGCCTTTATTACCTGGGAACTCTTATGATCTATTATTAAATAAAACGTGCAAGATTTGTTGAACTACAGCTTTCCGATGATATGTTATAATATGGTATGTGCTGATGCAAGAAATGATTGAATTGCTTTCGTAAAGAACAATAATTTTATAGGAAAATAATTATTTTTTCCTAATAGCGTTTCTATAAATTTCTGTGCGAAGTTCTACTACTTCTAAGAACTTCTAACAAGGCTATTTTTATCGTATGTATTTTCTTTTACACTTAAGAATGGATACCTTCCAGGCATTATTTCATTTTATGATGCTTTGGTTTCGGATGTTATGAAACAAATTTCCTTTTTACCCATTCTGCGTAGGCAAAACTATAAAGGCTGCCCATTTTCCTACTTTCCCTGCAATATAATACTGTAAAAAACTTTTTGCAATATTGCACAGCTAAAAATAGCCATAATCAGGATGCCCTGACAGTGTGATGTAGATACAGCCTCATTCATGAACCCATAAATCAGGGAGATTAGGAATATTGCAGAATATAGGATATATATGAGATGCATAATGTGTATGAAGAGTGTATACATTATTCAGAGGCTTTACCCAGTGCTTGTTGCATATAAACGGTATATTTGGAAGGCAATAGTTGCATCCTCTCAGCACAGCTGTCCTTCCTGCTGGGGATATGGTGTCATAACCCAACGCTCCTCTTGTAAAGGAAGCGCTTGCACCAAAACCAATAATCCTCTTACCACGTAAACAAAAGTCAGTTCTCATTACCGCTCAGTTTCTGTATGTACCACAATATAAACATGAACCTTAGCAGGGGTTAACCCTTTGATTTCAAAAGTTTTGTACATGCTTATTGGTTTGCTCAACGATGAAGCCCACCTTATTAGTTAATGCACCTATCCAAATAGTTTTGTTTCTTTGGCATGGAAAGGGATTTTTTTATTTTGTATATTTATGTATTATTTGATACAAAAATGAATATCAAAAATATAGTAATGGAGGAAAAATGCATAAATCACACACCTGATATAGCTAAGAAAGAAACATACCCCGAAATACTTACATCCCACTAACAAAGCATACCCCCACTACCTCCACTATCCCTAATTCCACAATCTTTGCTTCATCCCTAACCTCACTCCTCACTCTGCTCACAGCTTGATTCGCCCCCCAACCATTACCCTTTATTTCTACTTGCATATCCCGGATTATACCGGTGCTGTACGCTATTCTCTGGAATTGCCTACATTATTCTGTCGGATTCTCTGGTACTTATTTCAACGTCATTCCTTCGCTAAAATCCAACCATTCCAGAGAACCATACAAGCTACAGTCCTAACAGCAGCTAAAATTAACTTCTCCACATAACCCACACTACAATCAACCCATCCTTACCCTAGTAGCCCCTATGACCTCTTAACATATTGTAAGCTCTCAAGAGATCCAGTACATTTTAAGGTTTGTTAATGTTATGGTCAATTTTGAATATTGTTAATGTTATTGTTCATTCTTACTCTCTCAATTGTAATAGCGCTATGAAATTTACACTCAATTAATAAAATAAAATATAAAATGTGATACTAAAGCTGACTGAGTCCAAGATTTAGCTCGAGCCTAGCAATGTCATTGCTGTAATAAATATATATATATAAATATATATGCAGACAAACATAAATCTATACCTTTGATTAAAAATAACAAATAAATGACAGGTTACTGCCAATACAATTTAATTTCAAGAGCAACTGAGCAAGAAACACACAAGAAATGTATAAATTAAGGGTCAGGGGGTATCTACGTTTTATCTATTTTTCGTCATTCACACAAAGGCATAGATACAGTTGGCAGGAAACTAATAATGAAATGTTATTGCATTGAACATTGAAGACACCTGGGAAATATCAACCAGCTTTTAGGAATAACAAAGGATAAAAGAAGGATCCAGAAAACTAGCGGCGTAGTTAAAGCATTCCGTTTGGGAGGTGTATAGATCGGTAGAAGCTATCTATCTATCTTGGAATCTTGTTTCATTGTCACATTTTTTCAAAAGCTACTCCTGTTTTGGGGGAACGTTGGATATAAACACATTTAACAATAGGGTGTCAAAATCCAACAGCGTTAGATACATATTCTCACATTTTATGATAATCGTGTCATTTGGCATTATAATTTACATAAACAGAGATACATAATGGGTTGGATCTAAGCTAAATGATAAAGTATACTTTCCGTAGAAAAATGAGAGCAAATGTACGTTTCTGTACGTACTACAATATAAACATGAACCCAGAAGTTAACCCAATTTGTACCAGGGGTCTGTACAAATTGCATTCCCCACAAAAACTGACCATTGTTCCGAATTGTTTGTTTAACTATGACACCCCTATTAGTTAATGTACATTTCCAACATTCCCATTTATGTATTAGTTGACACATAACACATAAGTTCATATGAAAAATATAGTTATGGAGGAAGAAATGTATACATTATACACACCTGATATAGCTAAGAAAAAAATATACTCCTAAATACATAAATCACACTCACATAAAGCAACCCCCCTATCCCTACACAAAACCGCGATCATGATAGATCAGGTCATTCCAAGTCATAAAATACGATATACGGGACAGTGGTTTATTTTTTTTTTGTTATTTTCTTTTTAAATATCTGATATTCTTTGGCCCTAAGACTATCCCTACACACACTATTCTAATCCCCTCCTCCCGGATTGGAGAGGATATCAGAGAGGTCATATTCTCTCCCCGCTTCACAGCGAGGCAGGGATACAGACTGACTAAACATTGTGATCACTGTTATGAGGAGAGCACAGCAGTCACAGAACCCCTATTTACCTTCATTGACACCAGACCCCAGCCCTACTCATGCCCTGCCCAAAAAGTTTTATTTGCACCATCTGTAGTTGATGTATATCTATTCTCGGCTGACATCATTGATGTGACAACAAAACAAATGACTAAGTCACACAATTAAGCTATTTTAATACCACTAAGAAAAAGGAAAACTGGGAAAAAAGTAGATACTCATCAAAAAGACAAAGAGAATCAATAAAGGCCCCCGGCATTCTGTCACACCTGCTCATAATAAAAACTGCAACTAAATGAAATCTCTTCTTACCAAAATCAGCCAGCTTTAGTTCCCCTGTATCACCGATGAGGAGATTCTGTGGCTTTAGATCTCTGTGCAAAATATGCCCTTGGTGGATATATGACAAGCCCCGCAGCAGCTGAAACAGGAACAACTGAGAAAAGAGAATGAAAACAAAGTGTCAGTAATTGCCTTCCTCAAGATCGACAATTTAAGTTTTCTTTTATAAAGAGTATAGAGTATTTCTGTTTGTAAGGACAGGACTCTTAAGTTATTGACTTAGTCGGTGAGGCATCTTTATTTGCACCAACAATGACTGTAAAAACTATCCCGATATGCATTTGTTTGTTACGGCGTCATTTCGGCTGTATGCAGCATTGTGCTGTTTGCATTTTGTAGCCACCTTGCTACATCAAACAGATTAAAAAGGTTGAACTGAGGTTGGGAAACATAAAATTCAATTAACGAGACACTCTAGACATCATAGGCACTTTAACTCATATGATGTCTGAGTGTAAATTACTAGTTAAGCTTTGCTGCATCCAGATACATGGAGGAATTCATCCAAATCTCCATGCTTCCCCAGCTTTTAGCCTTCCAGGAGATATGTTATGCCAAATGCATCTCCTGCTCAGCAATGCGCATGGACTGGTTCTTGCCTCCAGCCAGCTGCAGTGCCTCTAATGAGATCCCCTGCGTGCATCTGAAGAAGCATGCTTCTTTAAACAAAGGAAATATAAACTTTGTTTCAGGGGTCAAAAAGTTCCCACATATGGTGATAAACCCAAAGGTACACAGTCAGTGCTATCATGCACTGAAGCCCATACATCCCAAGTGTCCCTTATTTTCCATGAGACAGCCCTGATTGTTTAGGCACTGTTCTGTAGTAAGTGGGATCATGGACTAGTTGGGGAGATCCTATGACCTTCCTTGGTGAGTTCAGGGAGTAACACTGATGGATGTCTACAGTGTTGCAACATTGACCTCCACCACAGCTCCCGCGTGGCCACCCCATGACACTCTGGAGCTGAGCTTCGAGAGGTGACTCTATGGGTTAGGAGGGCAGGTGGTCTGGCCACATGCAATCTAGGATCTGGCTAATCCCTGCCGGCCTATACGCACACCCACCAAAACAGGTATTAGAGGACACCTGAAATATCGGGGGTACAGGAGTTTGATAAACTGGGGGTGTGGGAGCCTGTGAAACTGGTCGCATTAACGGGAATACCTTGGAACAGTGCTGTATGAGCCTACAGAGGCAATGGGTGCTTCAGCTTTTTTAAAATTAAGATAAAAATGCAACTTTTCAGTTAAGAAATATATCAGTACTTCAGAAATACATTGATATGAAAAGTAAAGGCTACAAGATTCTGACATTATAACCAGACTGAAAATGGAAATAGAACACTTTGCTTGGGACCAATTAATCCGTGCTGAAAGCCAATAAAAAGAAACTCTCAGATACAGACTTTCTAAGCACTTTATTCCGTATTGTATTTTCGTCTCATAATGGCTACAGCTTGCTGGTAGGCTTTTTTCTGTAATACCATCCAATAAACATGCAGCCAAAACGTACCAGTTATTCCACAAAGGATATGCAAATAACAGGAAGTTTATCGTTCTGAATTCCCTTCCACGGTATAGCAGGCATTAATTCCGCAGGCATTAAATAACAATAAATGACAGGAAACCTATTTGATTCTTTAAGAGGAAAAGTCGTTAATACATGCATACCCACCCACGAGATGTACGGATTACAGAGGTCAGCTAGGGCCAAGCTATTTAACAGTGAAATGCTTCATTTAATCACGTTTTCAAGCATCCAAGTTCACGATCTAATTCATTTTCAGTAAACAAAAACGGGACTTTTCAGGACAGCCCTGTTCCTTTGCGAAATGGAAAGCCATGAAATCTGAGATTTAGATGCGCCGTAAAAAGTTGATTCACGTTAGTGCTTTTTGTTTTAAAGTACATGAATAATGTTACCATCTAGCCGATATTTTATCAGGTCATGCAAAATGAAATGTTGGAGACAATCTTGTATTTTTATTGATTTCTATGTTATCAAATTCAGTGGCACGATGGGAATCATTTGGAGTAACAGAAACAAAAGGTTAGTTGGATCCAGTGGCGTCGGCAGGGGGGGGCCAGAGGGGGCCATGGCCCCCCCTACATTATGCTGTGCCCCCCAGTGTGCCCCCCCAATTGAAATGCGATGCCGCTTTGACCCGGCCCACCGCCGGGAGACCGGGACATTTCCCGGTGTGCCGGCAGATTGAGCTGAAATTGCAGCCGATGCGGCTGACAGTTTCAAAGCGGTTTTAAAACCGAAGCGGTTTTAAAACCGCTTCGGTTTTACAGCCGCTTTGAAACTGTCAGCCGCATCGGCTGCAATTTCAGCTCAGACAGTTTCAAAGCGGCTGTAAAACCGCTTCGGTTTTAAAACCGCTTCGGTTTTAAAACCGCTTTGAAACTGTCAGCCGCATCGGCTGCAATTTCAGCTCAGACAGTTTCAAAGCGGTTGTAAAACCGCTTCAGTTTTAAAACCGCTTTGAAACTGTCAGCAGCCGGCCGTTTAATGGCTTGCCAATCGCTGAGGCTCTTCGTCCCGCCCCTTTGAAGATGCACCGTGATGCTCAAGGGGCGGGCACTTTCGGAACAGATGCTCTATGACAGGGAGCACGCGGTAGGAGAGCAAGAGCAGCGGTGTTAAGGCGGAAAAACGAAGACTTCAAAAAAGTAATTATTTCATTTTAAAAAAAATAGTTGAGGGTCTTCAAATGTCATTTGAAATTAAAAGGAGAACCCCCATTAAATATGTTTGGGTTAAAAATGCCATTATTTAATATTTGTGTTATTAGAGCAAGGAGCAGTGCACTAGAGCAAGTACACCAGATCTCACTGGAGGTGGCACATTAACAAGGGGGGGGCTGCCTTGGGAAAATAAAATACATAAAGATGGTGGCTGGCAGGCTGGGGACATAATTACACATCAGGGGGGGTTAATACACATTTGTATGGGGGCCATTATAATAACCATTACAAGGGGTTGGTGCATCAATACACAAGGGAGGGGGGCAGGCTTGGGGCATCAAATAAATCAATACACAAGGGAGGGGGGCTGGCTGGGGGCATCAAATAAATCAATACACAAGGGTGTATAGCAAAAATGCACAAAGGAGGGTGTCTGGGGGGGCACAAATACACAAGGGGCAATACACACAAACAGAGCAATGTGGAAAGCATTTTTATACTAGTAGTAGTATATACTTAATAATATTAGTAGGTTATCCCATCTTGGTGTGGGGGTCCATGTGGCAGCAGAGCCTGCCCTGGGGTGTGTATTTGGGAGTCAGTGTGGCAGAGCCTGTCCTGATATGTGTTTGGTCATCTGTTTCCTGGCACTTTACTTGCTGTAGAGGGTTAAATAGAACTTTGTAATTTGTATTTATCCAGATTTTGTGGTCACTTCAGAGGACAAAACTTTCTAGGCCTAGAAATCAGTGAGAGGAAAAGTAAAGGTTTTGTGTTATTTACTCTTATTTCAGTCTGAATATATTATTAAAAGGAAACGTAGATGTTGGTTCAGAGTTTGTGAAACTCAATTCTTGATTTCATTATACAGGACGCTATTCCCCTTTGGTTTCATTGGCCTTCTCAGACCAAGTGGTACTCAGCTTAGTTATATGCAGCTGCATGCATCGTGTTATCTGTGATGAGGTGTTCATTTGTTCATTTGGTGACGCAGTGCTAAGATGGTTGTGATGCATTAATGCATTAATATTGTTAAGAATAATGCTATCACTGTTTTGTTGCGCTGAATAAAACTGGACTTTTTCATCTAAAATTTTTTGCAGTAGCAAATGTTTGATTCCATTATGTCTAAATCTTAATTTATTTGGGCCTTTTAACTTTTTTGATTTCTGGGATTTTAATAATGTGATAAAAATTATTTATAGTTGTTTAGATGTCAAATAGTGTGTATAATTCTGTTGATCTGTATCTGCTATGTTTCCATACATTATTTATGTATACATGCAAATACAGGTTTTTTTTTGTCTAATTCAGTTGCATGTGTTGTTTCCATGTGTTGTTTATTTGATCTATACCTGAACTACAGGGTGTAAGTAAAAGAGCGGTATGGTTTAGTGAATGAGGGGACAAAGGGACTCTGGGGATGATTACAGGAGAGAGGACCTCTCACTGTCACGGTGCAGGACTGACTCTCACTGTCTTCTCCCGATCTGCAGTCAGTGTGGCAAATATATTTTTTTCGGTGTGGTAGCGGAGGGAGTGATTGCATGCAAGGGAGCGCTGAGCAGGACCCAAGGAAATGCTTGGGTAGGGTCCAATTTTTTCACTATAAAATATATTGGCAACAGGGTCTAATGTTTATATATATATGTATATATATGTATTGGCAGCAGGGGCTAATATTTATTTATATATTGGCAGCAGGGTCTAATATTTATATATTGACAGCAGGGTTTAATATTTATATATATTGGCAGCAGGGGCTAATATTAATATATATCGGAACCCGGGACTAATAATATATACCGGCAGCAGGGTCTAATATCAATATATATCAGCAGCAGGAGCTAATATTAATATATATCGGAAGCAGGGGGTAATAAGTGCATATTATGTAGTTAAAAATGCACGTCTAACGTGTATATATATATATATATATATATATATATATATATATATATATATATAGTGTATATGTGCCATTTTATAATTGGCCCCCCTACTTTGGTCCCTGGCCCCCCATGTGCCCCCCCTAAATATGAAAGCTGGAGACGCCACTGGTTGGATCCTGCTCAATGATCTTACAATCTAGAACAGCTGCGCGGATGAACAGGGAAAGTCAAGATTTTAATGCTACAAGTCATTTGTATAACGTTATAGAAGCCATTTGCTTATGATGGCCAGGTAAGACTTCAAAAACACAAGTAAGAATTACATTTTCTACATTGTGTCACTCACAAACATTGATGTAGAATGGGTTACTCTTGGGTGCACTAGATGATCTTGTTCTAATTACATATAAATGTCATTTCTTTGTGTGAACCTTGATACATATTCCCAAAGAGTGCTTAAGACCGGCAGCAATCATAACGGAGTCCCCAGAAACCAAACAAATTGCAATACTGCACAATATGATCATGTGTTACCTGGATGGTAGGCTGATTAGATTTGTTCCCTATAGAAAATATGCAATCTACAGAATCCAAGCAGCCTCAGATTTTCCACTATAATCTAACTCTACCCTGACTACACTTTATAGAAGAAGGCAATAAGAATATGACCATAAGGCAAGACGCGTTTCTATTTATTTCATAAAGAAATGTATCCTCACGTCCATGGAAAAAAACACACAAAGCTTCAGAGCCCGAGACAAGTCCCACTTTTACCTTTTCGAAAACCGCATCTAAGACTATTATAAAATACAAGATTCCGCTGAAATGGGGGGCGGGCACACTTAGCTGGCATCTAAAAGACATATTTACTTAACTGTCCTGTTCAACATAGACAAGTGCTGTATTCTGGCCTAAGTTGATATCCCCTCTGGAAACCATCAGGGACAGATCACCATGTTGGAATTTCAAGTTCCCCAGAGTGCCACTGTTCAATGGGCCGGTTACAAGGGAATTCTCCAACTGGCCAATTTACCCAGCCCAGCCTTTATAACATGCTTTCTGCGGCACTGCACGAGAGGATCACAGAGATATGACATTTAATGCCCCAGCGCTCAGTAGTAAGGCTGCGGAAGGGGTACCTACCTGTAGATCTCACAGTCGGCCAAAGGGCAGTCATTTTATTCTTTTCGCACACATTTCACTAGACCACAATGCGCATTTGACACAACAGAGGGACTTAAGTGCTCCTTTAATATTTTTTCAGTTTTTTTTTAACAAAAACACAATAAAATTATGAACTTATACAGGAATCTTCATTTTATCTCATTAGTATGAGGATGATGCTGACATTTCAGAAATATTTGCTTAGTATTACAATTATTTGTGTTGTACAAGAGAAGCACCATTTTACTGTACAATATTGTAGCTATGGCCATCACTACCGGTTATATAATGGTGTGGGAGACATCCAATGAACCATTATAATGATGTAGTTCATGTAGGACTGGTCTATCCAAGCTGTGGTCCTCCAAGTGGAGGAAGTCTTCATCTAGACCACCCAGTTATAAGATTCTCCACTTAACTCTTTAAAAAGACATACTTACTATTGCTAGCCAAATACAATGCGATGTATCAGTAAAAGCCAAAATTAAACCATGCCTAAATTATTTTCCAGCTCCGTAAACCGTAAAGCCTTGTAATCACGTTTGCCACATTACTGAACTGTAATATAAGAAATATTAACAATTCACAATAGACTTCTTTCAAGGCTGAACTACAGCTCAAATTCACAAATTATATTATTGCTCACCTAAATAACACAATGGAGCATGTTAAGGCTTAGGTGGGAGCCCAGACATTCCAGTGTAAAATGGTGACATACAAAATGAACAGATGTCTATTTTGGTAATTGATTTTCTATGGAATCTATGAAAGGCTGCCATAATGTGCCGTAATATTACTTGGTTTTCTAGACAGCTGCTTATCTCACGGAGCGCGAATTGAAAAATATTACCTTTTTTTGAGTGCAATCAACTTTCACATTTCCTGATTTGCACATATACCAAGTTTAATAACATCTAATTCATGGAAAAATGTCACACTCCATCCACCACAAAACATAGAAAATATGTGTTTTCAAATGGGGAAAGAGAAAAAAAACGGTCAGAGTGACTGTTCTCCCGAGTATCCACAGGTATCCAATTACAAGGCTGCTCGGTTATAATACAATATATTGCGTGACGATGCGTTTTTTCCCCCAATCTATTTGCCGCAAGCTGATAGAGATGGTTGGCTCCGTGTAGAAATATGGTATGATTTATTTAGGCAGAAAACAAAAGTATTTACTTTTTTCATGTACTTTTTAAAGTAGTGTTGCAAAGTAGAATTACATCTGTCCTACATCCACTCCTTACATCTCAAGATGTTTCACAAGCTGGAAACATTGTCGCAAACAGTTATACATACATGTGGAGTAAATTGAAAAACGATGTGACGTCTCATTACGGAAATAATATGTTGCAGCAACCACTCACAGAAGGAACAAACACTAGCTAAATCCAAAAGAAAAGGCAATAAAGACTGCAAAATGCACTGAAAAGGCAATAAAAAGACTGCAAAGTGCAAGATTTAGCTGTAATGTAAGGCTACAAATTATACATAACTTTCCCCACTGTCCTCAAAATATAAAAAAACATCACAAAAAAACAAATGTCTACTGAAAGTCCAATAACAATCCATACATCACGATAATTTAAATCATAGAGAGTCCTGTTAAATATTAGAGCAGATTAGAATTCCCAACTACCTAAAAGGAAAAGATTATAAACAAAGCACGAGAGAGGAATAAAATAAAAGTTAGCTAAGAAAGTGAAAGAACCCATGTCATTCCATTGATTTACTTATTATTATTATCTTTTATTTATATAGCGCCAACAATTTACGCAGTGCTTAATACAATACATATAATCAAGGGGTATGACTAAGACAACTCGATACATTAGGTGGAGAGGTCTTTCCCAAAATGAACAGAAAATCATGCTATACTAAAAACAGGAGCCCTCATCTCACCAACAGAATTTTTGAAGATTTAGAGTATAAACGTAATAAACATAAACAGGTGAGTTGTGCAGTAATTACACCAATGTGCAAAAGAAATGGCACCTTCATTCTCATAACGCAGGATCCATATACATGTAAAAAAAGAATAAAAACAAATACATTGCGCGGTGTACATTGTTTTTTTTTTGTTGTTTTTTTTTTAAGCACCTACTTGTTCCTAGATTTCTGGCCTTACAAAGAATCCGGTCTATTTACTAAAGGCTGAGCGGAGTCGAGCTGTTTAGGCCATCTCAATCAAACAGGTTTTATTTGAGCCACTTCATTGAAATCAACTTGACTCCCAAACCTACCCAATATCAAGTTGACTCGATGACTTAATTCATGTCACGTCTCACTGGGAAGCATTATAATCTGACTATTCAAGGGCAGTCAAGGTCAGCAGAGTTAGCAGTCAAGATGAACAAGGATACCAACCCCACAAAACTGACCATAATGTTCAGGATGCAGCGGCCTCCAATAAATTAATGCAACTAAACAAACTGACTGTCAATTAGAAAGCTATTGAGTCCAACTCCACGGCAATCAACATCAACAGCTAGATGAGCCTTGAAATTTGAAACTCAACCGGATGAGACCGACAACCCAGACTAGCGAACAGAATGGTTAATGTGTCGAGTGGAACCTTTTGTGAGGCCGGTGTGAAAGTAAGCAACAAAGGTCATGATATAACATGATATATAAACATAGCATTTCAAAATTCAGGGAATAATACAAAATGTTAACATTATTCTTAAGGATATGCAACATCTGGTGAGCTGTCGACATACTGGCTCTCGCTGCGTATTATTGATTTTCTGTGTACTGATGCCAGAACACAACGATCAGCATCTGTTTCAGGGATACATGTTGTACAAAAATGCCACAAAACACAATGCTTTAGCAGTGTGTTTATTAATATTTATTGCAGCGTCCAAAAACTACAACAATTGATCGAAACAGTGTTCCCTTTGTCAGATTAACACACTTTAATCACTATTAGCCTAATAAAGAAGACTGTTTTTTTTTATTCTTGCAATAAACAGGCAGTAACATGTCGATGAAAACATTTAACACGGTCTGATACGTGTTATTCAGCCTTGGCTACAATCATCTACGGTAACTCTGGGTCTATATTGTTATGGCAGGTAGTGGTTAATACCTATTATACCTACAAAAACAAAATATCTCTGCTGTTCTGCACTTGAGATTGACAGGATCCAGAATTAATAATTCCAATATATATAGAATACCCCTGTAGCTTTCCCAGCTGTTTCCTGAAAAGTGACAGAGACAGATTGTCATGGCCAATAACACAACAGGGGTCCGGTGTCTAAAATGATAAAGAAGACCTCATGCATAGCTTAGATTACATAGCAGATAATAAAATTAAAAATGCAACTCGATGAAAGCCAGCAAACCCGCTTTGCACAGTATTCATAACAATTAACACAATTTATTGTCATTCTGTGGATCCAAAGAGAAAAAGAAATAAATCAAGCCTCCTTGAGGACCATTGGTCTCGCACGTACTTTGAGTACAGGAAGGGTCATGTCTGCGATGGTGCTCCTGTATGCGTCCTGTATGTGGAGGCACGGGTTCATGGGAAAAAGGTCTGAAGAACACTTCCCTCCTAAATTGGGTTCTCTGTATTATATACTAGTATATAATTATGTATTGTAGTATATTACTAGTATATTAGATTATTTTTATGTACTTATCTTATTCACAAAAAATACATCCCAGTAATCCCACTGAAAGAAATGTCAAACTAAAACATGTTGGATTTGCAATGGAATTCCCATAACAAAATGTATACAGAGATAGAATCAATTAGAAATATAATGTAGTATATTTTTTAATGCGCTACTTAGCAAAAGCAGCACAGAAACTTGATAACCCGTTACTTTACCATTTTAGCTCTTTGGAATAAAGAACAGCAGTTGTATCTACGGAGGTCAGTGCAAACATACAAAACACAGGAAAAACCTTCCTGTAAATTTAAAGGAAAATATCGGCCTTCAGTTCTTACCCATAATTTAGTGCATTTGGGAAATGTAGGCTTTCTACATGCATTATTATAGCTCAGAATAGCTTTTAGGGGGCTGAATAGACTATATGCTAGGCATAAAAAGTATCTAAAGCATGGTAAAGGCATTGGTGCTCTGAAACATATAAAACATAATACACGACAAGGCATGCAGTACATAATAAAAGCTTTAAAGGACCTTTTGGTACCCACTTAGAAGGTCTGGTGCTTCAAACCAGTATGCTTCCCGGTGGCGTATTCTGGCCTAGACCTACGCCTAGGGCACATGATATCCCCAATTGGTCAGTGCAGTCTTTTTGTAGCCTTAAGAATAAAGTATGGTACGTTGTGCTTAAACAAAAAATACAACTAATCTTCTTTTCTTAAATAAATAATTTACTGCTGAATATCGCTGGCGCTCTGTAAACAATACAAGCGAATTTTCACAGTAGCCTGTGATTCTACTGTATTCCTTATATTTTAATGTAGTTTCCCTCCTTAATAATAAAGTTTCTTAGTAAACAAATAAGAATGCTGTATACTTTATACTATACTACTTTATATTTTATACTATAAGCGCACGCGAGCAAATAACATACGGCTTACTTACAGAAGGCTATGATTTTCAGCATGATAAAGTGAGATGGATTTATTCGGGGTGTCGCATATTCATGAAAGTCTATCTAAAAGTGAAATGTAATTACTGTAGTAAAGTAAAGCCTTCTGCAATCATACACTAAAGATCTCCTGGGATTTGATCCAGAATATGCCCTCTCGCTTAACCACAGCCCAACTAAATTGCCTGTGGGCCAACCTGACACAGTGAGCTACGTGCTATACCCAGCGTGATTTATATTTATATAAATAGGTATGTACAAGCCTTCCGCGACAAGCTAGTTTTGTCCTTTATGGCTTACCGTACCACCTGTATGCTGATTTCCCTTTTCTTTCCTTATTTATCCCCTTCCCTCTTTGATCATGTCACCAAATACTTTGCCTCTGTTTCTAACTGGATGTCGGCACAATTCTTAAAACTTAATATCTCTAAAATGTACTTTTTATTTTCTATTCCTCCATCAATAACATTCCTTTGGCAGTCTAACAAGTCAATAGTGCAGCCATCATGCCTACCCTGTGCGCTCACTGCCTCCTTTTCACCATCGACTATTTTCCCTCAAAGATTTCAGCTTGTATTGCAGTTGAATTGTTCACGTTATAGGTCACATCAAAGGTGGAAAAAGTTCTTAAATTATTTATCTTTGTCTCATTCTTTAACATCGCAAGAACCTGGCATTTTAACAGGGGTGTGTAGACTTTTTATATCCACTGTATTGTAAAGGAATCCCACTAGTTATTCTTCAGCTTGCTGGAAATGTGTACAGGCAAACACACGGTCCGGTTAACAGTATGCATGTGGTCAGATCCAGTGCCGGCTCGTGCAGGAGTCCCAGGGGATCTAACTAGACCCCTATCCCCACACGCATGAGCAGGAATTGCTCACACGGATTGTAAGAGGTGCGCTCTCCTGCCCGTGATTGTCTGCTTCTAGCAGCCAAAACTGATGCAAAAGGGGAAATGCGCTGGAGCTCTGTACCTGCAGAATGTTTACCAGGTTCACTACTGTTCAAACATCTTGGGTCATATAGAATCAGAAATCCAGATGGTTTTGATGTTTTAAATGACTATTGTAGCTGGAAAGTGCTGATTTTTAATGGAATATCTTTATAGGTGTACAGAGGACCTTTATCACTCCCATCACTCCTGTGTTCCAATGGCAAGATGTGTTCACTAATCCAAGTTTAAGTTTAAAAGGCTAATTGATCATTTGGAAAACCCTTTAGCAATTATGTTAGAAATGTCTAATTAGCTGTGACCCCAAACTTTTGAATGGTAGTGTAAGCACTTTTTTTTCCTTCTTACAGGTAAAGAATGCATAAAATACCAACAGTACTTTAATATGGGTTCTTCATTGTTGGTGCTGTATGAGGCACTGGACTGTCCCTTTGAAAACCCCCATAGCTGGTGCGTTTTGTTTGTCAATCAGTGTAACTGTTTTAGAGATCTATTATCCAGCCCACAAGTTTAGCTCGTACAAATGAGAATGGTGGCAGCCTCTGGCAGGGCTTGTTTGCTGAAATCCTTTCCTTTCCCCTCACCTACGCGTAGAAACGCTGTTCAAAGCAAGCAGCAAATATCAGCAACCAAACAATAGGGCAGAGATGACATACGGGTGACTTTCAAATAACTTGTTTTAGTATTTTAAATATTACATAACTTGAATTGTGCTCACTCGTGATGGCCTGGTCTACAAATGATCGTCACTTCTACGAACACAATGTCTGTATGCTCTGTATTCTTATTTACCACCAAACAAGTGACATAGATAAAACTGGTCTATTCTGCTCTTCATTCAACTCAACAGAATAGAAGATACCATCAAAACTAAATACATATCAACAACATTGACAGGGTCTTCCCATGATGTGCTCAGACGGGTCAGAGCTTGGAATTATCTGGAGAAGCCAAACAGACAGATCAATACTGAAGGACATCCCAACGGACTCATTACATCTGGAAAGCAAAGGTCCTCACGGACCAAGGAGAGAAAAAACCTATTCATTCTTGTTGCCTTTTGTCAAAAGAGGCATAGGGCTGTTGGACATATAAGAATTATTTAAGGTAAAAGTTATTTAAGAAGTCCCATAGAGGTAAATGAAAAAAAAGATAACATCTCTAAGCACTCGTATTCTGGGCACGCTGCCCTTGAAGCAAGTATCGCAGACACAGAATCATATATGTTTTCACAACACAAAACCGTATCTCAGGATCGTTTGTTTGGTCTTGTGAAGTGTGTGTGTGTGTGTTGAAAACATGACATTATCTTACCTTCACATTCTCTGGATGCAGACCTCCTGGGTGTTTGTCCATGTACTGACATAGATCTGTGTGCTGGATCAAAAAAAAGAAAGAATAATTTAGTCTTAATGGCCCCTCTCTCCTACATATCGATGTGTCTATATGAAAAACAATGCTACCTCTTCGGCACAGTAAATTATAATGAAATAGAACCAAGAACCACATACGTCAGGGTTGTAAGCGGGCAATTTGCCAGTTTTGAGCTTATTGTTCAGAAGCATTGTACATGTACTCGAGCCGCACTCACAGCATTTATTTTTTCTGTGCAATAACAGTACGCGTTCCCCCATTACTGTATATAATTACTTCAAATTACAGTATAACATACTATTTAAAAAGAGCAGATTCCATAGCTCTATATCTAAGTATTATGTAACAGTCGTCACCAAACATACCAGGCCCTTTACATTCATGGCAGTAAAGGGACATTACATGAATTAGCATTTTTGCTATGTTAAAAAAATTATATTCATAATATCCAGAAAAAATTAGGCTTAATTACCTAGATTATTTTTTTTTATTATTTCTTTTGTTTGTATTTTAAATGAAGTATCTAGTCAGGCAGCCAATACATAAAAAGGTGCATATCACATAAATCAATCATAAGTCTCTTCTTCAGATGGATTCTACTTTCCTTGAACCAATACAGTTTCTTCCTTGCTTTTTTACTTTTTTTTTAAGCTCTAAAACAAAAACCAAGGAGCTATAAGATGTAAAGTTTTTAATTATATATCATTTAAATAATGATTTGATGTCATTGTTACACCTGTATACATGATCTAAACCAAGTCATTTCAGCAGCTACTTAGGGTACCTTTGGATCTACAGGGTCCCATAAAGGATAAATGGCGAAGAGAGGGGTGAAACTTAAACAAGTATTAATTTACATTTAAATAACTAAAGTTAATAATAATTCTTCTATTGGTTTATATACAGTACGCAGGGGGGGACCCTATCTTTGGTCTAAGAACATAGAGCCTCCCTGGTATAAGTATATAATGGATGCAGTATTTGTTGAACCCGCTGAACATGTTCATTGGCTTTACTTCATTCGACTTGAATTATTGTCTCTCTCTTCCCTTGAATTTCAACTCTTGCTAAAGTGTCACCAGTACTTATTGCATACTTCCACCTCTATTAACCCCACTCCTTTCTTTCGTTCCTAAAAAACCTTCTCAAACGCAGAAGCAGACCATAATCGCAAAGTGCCTGAGTTAATAATCTCGATTGTGGAGAGAAAAACTACAGACGCTAATACATACCCTGGCTGTAACAGAGCATTAACCTTCACTAAAAGGAGAGCAACTAGAAAGGTTGCAAAACACAAATGAAAGCTATTCACGATAATATTACCCAATAACAAAATGTATTCAAAGCTACAAATATATGTAAGGGGCAAAAAAAAATATATGAATATAAAAAAATGCAAATGAGTGATTTACCACTGAACTAAAACATTGTTTTGTTTGTGCATAGCTCATGTTTTTTTGGAAAGTGTTGCAAGGCACTTGAAGTATTTCTGACAATATATCTGGAATATCAATGGGTACAAGATCCCATTGGCAATGTTGCCATCTTCTTTCAAGTAAACAAACCGAGTCTGTCTAGGACTGTGTGCACAATGGTCAGTATAGTTTCTAAAGCAATTGAAGAACAGATGAGAAACAAAGTCATTGACGTCTATCAGCCTTGAAAGGGTTACAAAGCCACTTCTAATGCTCTGGCACTCCAGCAAACCACTGAGAGAGCCATTATCTGCAAATAAAGAAAACTTGGATGGAAGTAGTGATCTTTCCCAGGAGTGGTCAGCCCATCAAAATACCAAGAACTCATAGATTATCCAGGAGGCCATAATATTCTAAGGACCGATGAGTCAAAAGTGGAACATTTTGAAAGATTTGGCATAAAGCTAACAGTAGCTTCCACATTTCCACAATAAGAACATCAAACCAACAGTCAAACGCAGTTTAGGTAGTATTAAAGATCTAGAACACCAACAGAAAACGTGTGAAACATTGAACATGTATTGGTCAACAGCTGCTAATATAATTGTACTTGTAATTTTTTTTTCCTGTTTACCAAAGTTAATTAACATTAACATTTAAATGTGCAATAGGTATTTAAACATGCATCGAAGTGTAATCCGGAAATCATTTTTTTCTGTTCTATTTTAGCTACCTTATGGTATGGAAATTGTTCTTATAAAAAAGATGCTGACCTTACCTCCTCATGGAGGCGGCAGTGTGCGAGTCAAATAGAGAGGCAATTGGCAATGAACCGATCCCTCTGCTCGCCAACATCTCACACAGGCAGGTGTACTGGGCATCGCCTTGATGTTTCTTAAATGTCTTGTACATGCACTGGCAGCAGGTGAGTTGGGGTTGTCTTTGATTATGGCCACAAGAAGCCAATTAAAGAAGCGAGTCCAGTGGTACCCTCAAGTAACCTATTTCACATTTTAAAATGTTTTCCACTAACAATTATCACCAAAACTAAATTCTCTTTAAAACCTTTTATCAACATTCAGATTTCGATCCAACAAAGAACATCCAGCCCCAGGAAACAAGAGAAGACAATCATGTTTTTATTCCATTTTTCAGAAGCCCTGCCGATGAAATAAATGAAATGCGAACTACAATTGGGAGACTAAATTGAAACAAGTTATATTGCATAAACTTTTCTTGGTACTTCCGCCTTTTATTGTCAAGTCAAGCTGTGGCCAAGTTATATATTATAAACTTTATACATCTTACTTTATCATAGAACATAATCACCTGCCAGAACTTCATAACTTTTCACTGTCGGTGCTATTGCACTGGTCTACATGGTGGTAAGATTGAGAGCTTTATCTTTTAATTGTTCTTAAAGTTGCAGTTACATTGTGTTTGCTTTGTTAT
The DNA here is from genome assembly GCF_027358695.1 of Spea bombifrons. NCBI lineage: Eukaryota > Metazoa > Chordata > Amphibia > Anura > Pelobatidae > Spea > Spea bombifrons. The sequence goes on along the minus strand of NC_071091.1, from coordinate 15,814,560 downwards.
TTTTCATCGATCGAAGCAATTTTTCAACGAGAAAGTATGTTTAGTTGCTTAACATGAAATGTGTTAAGAGCACAGGGTGCGTGAGCCTAGTTTTGACTCACTGTGCTACTGAAAACCCGAAAAGCAGCTATGGGAAAAGGATCAGTAACTCTGCTAAGGGTGCTTATTGGCTTTGAAATATGTATTTTTAATATATTAAAAATATGTTTATGATCAGGTATAAAACTATATGAATAGGTACACAAAAGCATATATTCAATACCGAAATATTTTTGTATTATGCATACATATTTTTTTCTTCATCACCCCTAGTCACTTTGTCCTAGAGAGGATTAAGGCAGTAAATATTTATGGTCGCCCCTTTATAAAGAGAGTCACATTATGAATTCGAGATATGAACTCAAATAATCCCATTAAAGTTATAGAAAACATGTTTCCAGTACACATTCACACAATTCATTGTGTATTATTCCACATTGTATTTTTCTTTTCACTTTGTAGAGTACATAGGTACTCGCTACTGAAAAGGATAGCATTCTGTACTCTTGGTTCTCTTTTGTCTACGTTTTTTTTCTATGAAATATCCTCTTTGAATAAAAGAAGTTTAAAATTATATATATATATTTGAATTTTATAATTGGAAAATGTCACATATGTTCAGTGTTAGCTGTAGTGTCATTTACAAGGATTCATAAGCCATTTGGATGAGCTGGAACGCCACTGTCAGGCAAAGAAGCCTTTCTTCTTAGAAACGGTTAGAAACAACGTGGAAGATTTAATCTTCTTTGCTACGTCAGAGGTGAAAAGACACAAAAATGAAACAGCTAACTGCAACTTGCCAAATTGCAGATTATTACCGTATTTGCTCGATTATAAGACGAGGTTTTTTTCAGAGCAAATGTTCTGAAAAATACCCCTCGTCTTCTAATGGAGGTCGTCTTCTAATCAGACCTCATTCTGCTGGGGCCAGGCTGCTTACCGGGTTTTGGTCGCTGCTACTAGCAGCAGGAGAACAGGAAGCTAGCACAGTCCTCACATAACTCTACCTCCCCCCTCCTTCCTCTGGGGGCGGGCCAGAGAAGTTGCTCGCACAGCCGGGGCCCTGGGAGATCTGTAGCTCAGGTAAGGGGGTGGGGGGTTTGAGCAAGTATGTGTGATTAATGGAATGAATGAGTATTTAAATGTTTGTGAATGAGTGTGTGTGTGACAGCATGGATGTGTAAGGGGGGTGATGGTGGTAGCATGGCATAGGGAGGCTGTAATCACACTACTATCATCCCCAGGTCCCAGCATGTACTGGCTGCCTTGGCTTGATAGGAGTGTGATTGCTGTTAGCAGTTATATATATATACCTCCAGAAATGCTTTTTAACCCCCTATATGCCACTCAGCGCCATGATATGCCTTTTAACCCCCTATATGCCAGAGTGGCATATAGGGGTATAAGGCATATCATGGGGCAGAGGGGCATATAGGGGGTTAAAAGGCATATCATGGGGCACAGTGACATATAGGAGGGTATAAGACATTTCTGGAGGCATAGTGGCATATAGAGGGTTAAAAGGCACATCATGGGGCAGAGTGGCAAATAGGGGGGTATAAGGCATTTCTGGGGGCAGAGTGGCAAGCCTGGGGGCAGATGTGCATAACTGGGGGGGGCAGGTTGGCAAATAAAAGGAAATAAAAAATATATGTTTTTCTCAATCATAGCTTTTATTACATATGAAAATTAGTTTACATGAAATAATATTTACTAGTAAAACTTTTTTCCTATAGGGTCGTCTTATATTCAGGCTTTGTTTTTTTTCCTAAATTAATATTTTGATTTTGGGGGGTCGTCTTATAATCGAGCAAATACGGTATATTTGTAAATGGTGAAAATGCACATTATTCTGGGTCAGACATTGATGGAAGCATATCCTACTTGACACGCATATCTACTCCACTGGCTCATTTCCTAATACAATGCACCTGATAAACTTAAAATAAAGCTAAAACAATATTTATGAATACTGCAAGGTGAGAATTCAATGAAATATATAAAAATACAACTGGCTAATATCTTACAGAATAAAATAGGAACGCATGGGTAGAATCCTGTAACCATTTCAAACCATTTTAATTAATCAGCTAAGTTGGAGCACACAGTCCTATGAATTGTGAAATTTGACCAGATTGAAATTGACAAAGCAAAATAATTTATTGGGTTCATGTAAAGTGCATTCTATTTCTGCATGCATATTAGCAAACTAGATAATACTCGTGTATATATGTAAAAACAAAAAGAGGCTTTGCACATCTCTCTAGTAATGTGCGGAGAGAAATATTTCCTAACACTCAAAGCTTACTCTTCTGTAAAAATAAAAATATTTCCTTAACGATAAAACAAAAGAAGCAGATTTTTTTTAAATTAGGTAAGAACTAATTATCTCATTTATTCTGGCTTTCACGAGACACAATCAATTATTACGTTTATTTCCTACTCGGAACAGCTGTGTCCAAGCAATCAGAACCTCACCCAATTTATGAGACCCCACCAATTCTTTAAAAAAAACGATGCCCGCATTAATTTATAGCATCCTTGCTATAAATTAACATATGCCACTGATACACCATGTTTTCACATGTACATTAAAACATATAGCGGGGCTAAATGCAACAATATATGGACTCAAATTATGTTCCATTGCAAAATATTACTTAAAGGGGAACTATTGCTGTTTTCTGTAGGCGTTCTATTTTGTGCGCTAAGTAGGTTTTTGTTACATGAAGGAGAAACAACAGATATTTGCATAAGGTTTTGCATGGGTGTCCCTTAGTTCCTGTATTCGCAATATGTTTTAAATGTAGGGTAGCCTTTCCTAGCCGGACTTCGGACACTAAGAGCCTGTACTAGTCAGAGGCTCAGCACATGAAGCCAGAATATTATCGGAAGTGAAGACACATTTTGCTCTTTTTTCAACTTTTAACGTCACTTGCAAGAGGATCCCGGGTAGGTGAATCCTCGTGTGAAACAGAAATAAATGATAAGGTTTTTAGACTTGTTGCAACAAATGTTACATATATGTATGGTGGGAGTCCACCTTTAAACCTTGACAACCACTCAGAAATACACTATTAACATTGAATGCCACCTCTGCTAATCATGGAATTATAAAAATGCATAATTAGGGATTAAGAATTTGAAGTGCATTTTTTAGGAATCATGCCCACATTATACGCTTTGTATTTTCTCAGTGAATTCACAGAACGTGAGAGATTGATGGAACAATAACGAGTGGTAAAGGGAAGACGCTTCTCAAGTGGCAGAAGGGCCAATATAACACCTAATAAAGCATTCCTTTAATTAAGTTTCAATGACTGCAAAAACATTTGCATAAATGTGGTTCAAATAACATCATGAGAACGTTCTAGTGAATCCCGTAGCAAAGTCTCGAGCACATTATTTTAAGAGTGATAAAAACGGTACAGCAAAATAAAAACAGAACCATAAAATAAATCCTGGGACTCCCAAGGTACTGGCAAATATACCCCTAGGACCTTTAGACCGAGAGCTAAGATGTTTACAAGGCAGTGTGAAGAATAACTAAAAGGTTCAACTGCCACTCTATACTCCAGAACACATCAATTGTTTTCTGCTGCTACTCCGATTCCAGAATAGTGATCAGATTCCACTGGCCCCAATGGGAATGCTGCAAAGCATGCGCAGATGTACGGTCCCTGCTTACACTACCTAGTGGCAGCCAGCGAATGAGTTAAATAAGATAGACACCCAGACCCAGTGTTTTAACCATAACTAAGGAATCCCTGTAGTGATTGCCTACTGCAAGAAATAGTATGTAAGAAGGTTACATTTTCTGGGGAAGCATGGTTGGTTGGTTTGTCGAAAATGCATTTTTAAATTTAGTTGTCACCAAAAAATAAAAAATATATACACATGCGGTTCTCCTGAAAGTAAGTAATGTATAAATGACACTGTGAACTCATATGTCTCCCTAATTGGCTGTGGCTGTCATATGCCTGAGATGCATGCAAAGCTTGATGCCTTCAAATACAACAGAAAGAATATCCAACCGCATTTCCATCATGTTAAGCCTGAAACGTGTGAGCGCTCATGAATTAAAACAAAAATGATGCTATGTGGGTTCTGGAAATGACATCATGCAGCAAACACATTGTTTTGTTTCTCTAAAGCACCAAGACTGTTGCAAGGCTTTCTGTCCTGGTGAAGGCAGAACACACATTTCATATGCACCAGTAGTTCCACTGACTCTGATAAGCTCTCTTTCACAACAAGAAACTCTTTGAAATCTGTCAAGAACAGAAACGAGTAGTTTAATGGCCTTTTGAAAAGTATATGGGCAGATTTTCAATCAAGAAAGCACCAGCTTCATTGGAACACAACATGCCAGAGCGAGAGAGGGAGAGAGAAGGGCTATAGAGATACAATCCAAGGAGAACCTAACAGGCTCAGTTACAGCTAAGGAGGAAACATATGTTTAACCTGGTAAACCTGGAATTGGGCTCTTTTTCAATTAACAAAATAAATATTTTTCATTTAGTAAGCATTAAAAGATAAATCCCTGTCACAATAGGATTTATTCAATAAAGGGAGAGTTGTCCAGAGAGTTTGCAGGAGAGTTGTGGTTTCAACTCCTTGACCTCTCTATAATGTATAATTCAATGGTTAAGGAGGCTATGAAGAATCTTGTATAGTTAACCATGCATTAAACAGGGCCTACCAAGCTCTTCATGCAGCAGAACATTACTGGGGATGGCCCTTCATAATGTATAGTAAAGTGAATATGAAAACACAACTCTCCTGCAAATTCTCCTGTCACCCCCCACTCCTTTAGTAAATGGACCGTATTGTGTATACTTTTCAAAATGTGAGATGTAGACAGTTAAAATGTGGTTTCTCCAGCGACGTGGGGCTGTATGTCTTATGGCTCGACTACCACTTACCTGCCCACTAAGCAGGTGAAAATTGGCTTAGGTGTGAAAGTATGAAAGCATTAATTTTATTGCATATACTACAAATAAACCTAACGTGGCTTCTCTTATGTAGCATCCTTCTACTTGGGTCCACTGAAACCATAGGATTTAGGAGGTATGAATGCAAAGCTGGGACATAAGTAGCCTACAAGTAGCTTTTGTACAGTTTGCTAAACAGAGCTTTTATTAAGCTGGGATCAGGCTTGCTCATAAGATTGGTAGTTTAACCTTTTCAGATGAGAAAAGCTACTGGATGCACCCGGTGTATAACATGAGTTTGGTTGAGTTAACTTATTAAGTAGCATATACTACATAACCTACATATATGTTGTGTTTACATCAAGTTAAAATACACAAGACGAAGCAGACAAAAAATGAGTAATTCTGGCGATATAAAGATGGCTATTTGGTTTTCTGTCATATGAATCTGCTAATAAGGCTTTAAAAGCAACTTTTAGTTACTTTAGTAATAATACATACCCCTGGAACTCATATCATTAATAGTGTTAGGCAACCGTATGTGGCGACCCGTCCTTTCATACTGATTTGGCAACTGATGAAAAGACGGGGAGAGAGGAATTTTCGCTTTTCATGATCTCACTCAGTGGAATGGTAGAATGAATACTGCTTTGGAAATAAAATCCCAAATGCACACAACACAATGAATGAGCTATTGGGTTGTTGTTTTTTTTGTTTTTTTTTTTACACTGGCAATCATGCATCATCTTTTCCATATCGCAATATCATCATCCTTAAAGTTTATAAAACCCTCAAAATAGTACGATATAATCACCAACTCAAAAATAAACTATTCATGGATAGAAACAAGGAATTTGATGGCAGACACTTGGCCCATCTAGTCTGCCCATTTCCCCTGATGTAAGACTCTTGATCTTGTCTTAGACTCAGGATACATCTGTAAAGAAGTGGATACAATCTCAATAGTTTAACAGGGTATATACATTTACTAACAATGGGTTAAAGTAGTTTTAATACTAACTAAATGTATTGGGTATTAATCAGATCTTGGAAGGCTTTGCAAACACAGAGGGTATATGCTGGTGGTGGACATTACTTCTACTGTACCCATGGTGTTCCTACCATATACTATGTTATTTTACAGGCTGCTGAGCAATAAATAATATAAATATACCAGATGTAACATGGACAGATTTTTGGATGCCTATGGTTTCTATATTCAAGATGTGGGAAACTAAGCACACAGTTGGCTACATGAGCTCTAGAACACCGACAGTCACCTAATCTATACAGCAGGATGAAATACATTTCACTGCAGAATCATAAACAAATGTAATCTCTATGTGTGCATTTTATACAAATACTAACACATGACAGTTTTATCATGTATGTAAAACACTCATGCCTAGCAAATGGATAGTTTAAAACCTCAACCCCGACCTCAACTGGCTGACCTAGTACAGTGAACAGAAGACTTCTGCTTGTCACCGGATGCTTAGAAGAAGGTGAAGAACCGTGAATGCAGACATTTACATTCCCTAAATGGTGGATTTTACCATATAACCCATAACCCTACAGGAACATGTAACATTAACCATAAATATAAAAAAAAAAAAAGTCATAATAAAAAAGAATAATTCCTACCAAAAAGGAAATCTTATTTTCTGGACTATCATATTATTATCATTCTATTCAATTTTGTCCTTGATAAAAATATAAAAAAAAACAAGCCTCATTTGCCCTTTATCTTAAACACAATGCAGTATTGTGAATGCTATATAAGAAGTTGTATAATACATTCATATACTGGTACACAAAGTACAATTTTAATGAAATACAAAGACAAAAAATTACATTTTAATGATTTATTTCTATCGATATGTTGTGGACTCATTTATTACCCACCTAATAGTTCCTATCATAATTTCCCCAGATCACCATTTATCTAATGACACTGTCTTTTGCAAAGATTTTATGAGGTTCTGGGATTACAGGATTAAAAATAAAAATAGAAGAAATCGAATGTTCTGCTTCAATGAAGATAAAACACCCCCTCAAACCATTTTTAAAAGGAAAAAAAATATACAACCTCGCCCTCTAAGAATGTGTAATCAAAAGATATTAAAAATAGCCACAGGTGTGTATTAAAACCATATTTATGAGATTTTATCATTAACATCTTTATAAATGTCATAGCCTATTAAACATTGTAGTTCATGTTCCAGATAGCTGAATCATGTTGGTTTTGTAGTTCTATGATCTAGAACTATGTATTTAAAAAAAAAAAAAAAAAAAAAAAAAAAAAAGCTCATGTGAAAAATATTTAAAAATACCGTATTGGCTCGAATATAGGCCGCACTTTTTTCCCCCACTTTAAGTTTTTAAAGTGGGGGTGCGGCCTATATTCGGGCTCTAGCGCCCGACGCCCGGGACATGCAGTCCCGGGCGCCGGGCAGGCAGCGGGGTTAAGATACAGATCCCCCGCAGCGGTGCAGGGGACCTGCATCCTTCTCTGCTCAGACAGCCTCCCCTGCCAGCACTTCCCACGGGGGGGGGGTGCCGGCACGGGAGGTTATCTAAGCGTTTTACCTCTGCCCACCCCCGACTTACCGGAGCAGACTCCCGGGTGTCTTGCGGGGCCGGCGGGAGACATTTACGCAATACGCAAATGCAACTTCCGGTAACGGTACCGGAAGTTGCATACGCGTATTGCGTAGATGTCCCTCGCCGGCCCTGAAGACACCCGGGAGTCTGCTCCGGTAAGTCGAGGAGGGGGGGCAGAGGAGGACAGCGGCAGCGTATCGCGGGGAGGGAGGACAGCGGCAGCGTATCGCGGGGAGGGAGGACAGCGGCAGCGGATCTCGGGGAGGGAGGACAGCGGCAGCGGATCTCGGGGAGGGAGGGCAGCGGATCTCGGGGAGGGAGGGCAGCGGATCTCGGGGAGGGAGGGCAGCGGATCTCGGGGAGGGAGGGCAGCGGATCTCGGGGAGGGAGCGCAGCGGATCGCGGGGAGGGAGGACAGCGGCAGCGTATCGCGGGGAGGGAGGACAGTGGCAGCGTATCGCGGGGAGGGAGGACAGTGGCAGTATATCTCGGGGAGGGAGGACAGCGGCAGCGTATCTCGGGGGGGAGGACAGTGGTAGCATATCTCGGGGAGGGAGGACAGTGGCAGCATGTTTTTTTTGGTGCTTTTTTAAAGAAAAAAAACTTTTTCTTTAAAAAAGCACCAAACTTTTAGGGTGCGGCCTATATACGGGGGCGGCCTATATCCGAGCCAATACGGTAGTTATATTGGATAACTCTAAACTTTGCAGACTTGCAAGAACACTTAAATACAAGATAACAGCACATTCAGAGCCACGCGCGGACACAATTCTCCACAAATGCCATGGACAGTGATTTTATATTGAACACTTTCAGAATAGAATTATAACTACTGACCTGACATAGTAAACAGGTCAAACGGGCACATATGGCAAGTTTGCAAATTTATGAGCTGAATAGCTTTTTGTGTCTCTATGGTTATCAGAAAATTCTTACATACACTGGTATGAAAGTAAATTTGCCCTCCCCGTTGATCACTACGCACTTGAAAGAAACCCTTCATCTGTCCCGTATTTCCTATACCCTCTGCTTTGGGTGGGTTTTTCTGCATTGAGAAAATCGATTTTAAAGTTTTTACTGGGTAGGAGTTTGGTTATATAAGGGATATCGTAAATCTTTACTAGTAAAATCATACAGATGTTTTGTTTTCTCACAATTAGTCACATAAAGTTACCAACTCAACATCTACTTGAATAAAACAAAGTTTCTTATGGATAAACCACATAAGATCCCGTTTGAAATGTACCTTTATGTGCTCACAATCTCGATTTGGTATCAGGAGATGAAGCAGCCATCAGAGTAAAGTGCGCCAAAACATAAGGTTAGTCTGTAGAAGGGCTATTCCAGTATGAAGGTGAGAAACCAACAGTGACAAAGAAATATCACATCCTCAATAAAACGATCTCCATCTCTTAATCTTATTCATAGACCGTCTCCAACACCCTACATCTGATAAATACAATATGGTAGTGAAGGTATGAAACGCGTTGGGGGCGTTGAAGTGAAGCGTCCATGAAGTGACCTAGCCTGCAGTAAATAATGTGTGCTTGACGGAAAGTATTGAATATGTTTACCATCTTTTGCTCTCAAGATCTTCCTACAGAACTTCAGAATTGTCCTACAAGTAAGACTAATCCACAGCATTCAGGAACTCAAACTTTCACAGATTTTATAGTCTGCCAAAATCTTTTATTTCATAATTCAGTCTGTATGGCCAAATATTCACGTTTCATCAGGCAAATACCATTACATACAGATCTGAGAATACTTTTTGTTTTATTACAAACAAATGACCAAATAAATAACATTAGCTGAAAATATGAGAAATGTAGGAATAAAATAGAATCATAAAGCATTACAATCTATCATATGATGCCCAAATGATTTTAATATAGCAGGAAAAGCACTCTATTCGAGGTAATTTTCTCTATTTCAATTCCACCTCCTTCAATCCATCTGGTATGTTAAGGCATTTAATTATTATAGCACCATATCCTGATCTGTACAGCTGAAAGCTAGAATATTTTTTGTACAAATACCATATGTTTTCAAGTAAATGTAGAAAGATTATGTGTTCCAGCCCATAGCTTCCCAAATTGCAAGTGAACAAAGTGAAATCGCTGCATTGTGTACCAAGCAGATTGAAGTTTTAATTATTAGCCAAAGTACAAAGTCACAATAAAACAAGGTAATGATGCTTAAATTACATGAATCAAGCTAGTGCCGAGGACAATGCATGCCGGGGTAAGCTGTGACTTTGTGTGTTATTAAACTGTTCGGGGAGTTTCTCTGTACACACAATATCTATTTATTCAGTCAACTAAATCAGGATACTTTTCTACACAGTGAAGATAAGTAACGAATATGTTACAAAAGAACATTGCAGAATCAGGTTCACTTTAGAACACCCAGGTTGATCCTGTATAATGTAATAGATGTACGTATTATACAGGACCAACTCATACTTTCTTGGTTTCTTCTATCACAGCAAACTGTTAAAGCAAAGGATTCCCAAAGCACGACACTTTCATCACTGTTTTTTAAGGGTCCTTTATGTTAAATGCATTATTTCCTTCTCATTATACATAACGTGGGCCACGTTGGCCAAAAAATTACATTTTTTACTCATCTGCTTATAGAATGCTGTTTTGAAACTCTTAGGGAGCATCCTAAAAATTGTTCTGAAGCCGAACAACTATGTTTGCAAGAATAGTACGAATAGTAAACAGTGATCCATTTCTGCTGGCTTAATAAAGCATACCTCGCCCAACTACTCTATAACTGGCAACATTCATGTTTGGGCTTAATCTATGGACCATGTTATACTTACTAAAAGCTATACCTGTATTGGAGAAAGTATAGGCAATCCAATCTAGTGATAGTGACCACACTGTGAAAATCCTTGGCACAAAATAAAGGCAAAAGTACTCCTCATATAGATCAATTGCCACCAAAACCCATTCAACACAAAGTATGGTCAACTCCATAACAAAGATGTTAGAAAATGAGTGTGGTTTGTCCCAGATTTCCATCATATGCCAGGGAAGAATCCAGAGGACTTATCGAATAACTCTGTTACAGAGTGTGTGAATAACCACCAAGACAAAAGTTCCATATATATTATAGGCACATTTTGTTAGAGTTGAAACAACATTGTATCATGCTGCTGATATATAGCAATAAAGAACAGAGCTCCTTTTGCATTCTATTACAAATACATATATGTGCAAACATGACACTTACCACATACTCAAATACAAGGGTCAAGGTTTCCTTGGTGTGAATTATATCATGGAGCAGTACAATGTTGGCGTGTTTCAGTCCTTTAAGAAGGGAAGCTGAAAAGACAGGAAGAAATAGACATTATTGTAGATTTCACATTTCAAGTAGGCTTCTGTTTTGTTAATATGACTGGGCACGTAGGAACAAGAAGCGGTGGAAGATTTCTCCAAAGAGAGCCATTGCCATTGTGTGTATTGTATACTAAAATAAAAAGGCAGACTATTGCCTCTGGATTCTTGAGTTTCTTAAACCACACAATAAGGCATTTGTAATCCTGTAATGAATCACACTAGAAGAAAAGATGAACCCCATTCTCAATAAGCTAAGTAAAAGAAAATTTAATAAAAACAGTAAAGAGTAAAGACCCTAGTAAAACAGTATGAGCCTTGGGTCTGTCCATCAGAGTTTACAAGAGAGTTTTCAGGAGAGTCGTGGTTTAAACATGTTGACTTCACTATACATTATGAAGGTCCAACCCCAGTAAGCTTCTCCTGCATGAAGAACTTTGCTGGCCATGTATAACAAATCAGTGTGATTTTTTTGTCTCCTCACACATTGATTAATGCATTATACAGGACCAGCTCAGTCCTTCTTGATCATTAAACTTGCCAGTGTTTGCCTTTCATGATGAATAGTGAAGTGAAGGAGGGAGTAGAAAACCCAGTCCCCTGCAAAACTCTCCTTTAGTAAATAGATCCTATTGTTAACATGTCTATCCAGAGTAATATCCTGGGAAATATGTACAGTATATGTAAATTGTGGAACATTCATAAAACAGAGACAGTCATTCGACGACAAATGAGAACCATTTGGGTCCATCTAGTCTGCCCATTTTTCATTATGTAAAGACAACATTAAACGTGCATTCTGTTTTATACAGCTTTATGAGGGTTTTTCTTTGTATGCCATTTAATCCAATTTCAATACAAAAAAAAGGTCCTATTGATTTTAAGTTACAAAAGCTTGTGAAATCACAGAAGAAAAAAGGCTGCATAAAGCAAAAAAAAATTAAGGACAGATTTTTCAATATTTTGGAGCTTATCTAATACAATTATTTCAAGCCAATAAATATAAAAATAGGTAGCATTGTCAAAAGTAAATCGACAAAAGTGATTCATTACACAGATCACATGCTGGGAGCATCATGAAATGGTAGAACTGAAAATAAAACGTAGCTGTTATATGATTTAAGACTTTTTCAATTATAAAACCAAGTACTTCAACTGTGTCAGGACAAATATCTGTCAATCAAATCCAGACTGCTTCGCCAGTGCTCAAGCAGCGTTATCGTTAATAACTGGTAATTTAGGGGCATCCAAAACACTGTATTTCTGCATTAAATAGGCTTATAGTCACTCATCTGTGACATAATGTCTCCCTGGCAGGGACAGGAATCAACCTCATGTAAATAATGTGTGACAGAGAGAACATTTCTAATCACCCTGTATACATTTCCACAACAAGCCACCCGGATTTTACACAATGAGAGGTGGACTTACAAATAAAATTATTGAAACCAGGAAAAGCATTTACGCATGACCTGCCTTAAAGATACAATGCACCTTTTATAATATATAAAATGCACCATATGAGAAATCAACAGCATTTATGGTTGCATCAAAACATCAACCTCTTGGTACCAATCCTCTCTAACGGCAAAATGACTGGAATCAGTTCTAATTTCACAAATGTTTTAGCAGCTTTTGTGTGTTTAAGTGGACCAACCTCCCAGCAGAAATGACAGAGGCTAATGCAGTAGGGGCATTGGAACATGCATCCTAAAGACGAGGCAGAGGACTGATTAACGTCTTCATGTCAGGAGAAACAGACAGACTAGATGAGCCGAACGATTCGTATCTCCCGCCAAATTCTAATAATTAATAATATATATCTACCCGTAACTACTTATACAATTAAACAATTACTCAATTTTCTTCACATTTTATATGGAAGTTCATATGGCATCTACTGTTGGAACAATATGTCAGCCAGCGTTACATCTTTCCATGACCATGGCATTAAGGGGGCATCCCAGAGCTGTGTTGGTGTTATCGAGGCCTGTAAACGTGTCACAAACATGTCTATAGCAATATCCATGTTGTCATTAAAATCAATACCATGTTTGAGGATTGTAATTAGCAGGTGATTTAGGAATCTAATGATTGTTATAATTAGGAAAAAATGAAAAGGTAATTTTAACATGAATTTATAACTCCAATAACCACCGTGTGAGTGATGACAGTTCATTATCATAATTTAGAAGGAGACAATGCATTAAACATTTTTGTCCTAATGCATATTTAATGTTCTATCACTTTTACATTTGATTTATTGGTGAAGCATGGTTATCCCCTAGGCTTTGACTTTTTTTTCACCCCATTACATTGACTTCATTCTAAATGACAGAAAACAGAAAAAAAAAATACAAGATCAGCACATGTTAAAGTAATATACCTAACAAAAAATACAAAGTGATCATAAGTGTACAACAGAAAATAACGTTAAGAACATGCACTAAAGAGTCTTCTAAGAGAGACATTTGAAACAAATCATAAAGTTGACTTCCTTCAGTAGTATTGAGATGCTCTCTGACTATATAGCATGCAAGGTGGAGCTTGTTGGTTAGTGTGTCGCTTTTCAATGTTTCTGATCAGGATAAAGCGAACAAATCTTGAGAATTGACTAATGCCTATTGTTTGCTTTCCATTGCGACACTAGAGGGATTCTAGGTTTTAAGAACATTCATATTTATCCAACTGAACTGCATATGTATCTGTTTTGGTAGACATTTATTTATGATTTCGAATTCTTATGTATTGATCATTATATGTGTGAATATTATGTCATCACTTTAAGATTTGTAAAATCTAGCAATTTGGCTAGAGTCTCATCTTCCACTATTACGAGTGTAAATGTCTTTGCATATAAAAACATACATTTCTTTATGGCCTGAAAAAGATCCCTGCATAAGATCGAAACATTGCCACTCGTGAAATAAAATGCACCACAACACCTGAGTGCGGAGTAACATCTTCACTGTTTTTATACTTTGGTCAGTAAGAGAAGACAGTACCCATTCTTCAGCTCTATAAAATGCAAATCCACATCGATATTCTCCAAACAAAAAGGCCAGCAGATTGTTCTGTGCCTAACTTTCAGTGCCGTATTGATTATAAACCCAAGAACTGAATTACTGTTTCAGATTGATGCTCATTGAGGGAAATCAAGCGCCTCAAGCAACCCATTACTTTTTAAAATACAGAATTGAGAACAATGTTCCCCCCTTTTCGAAGAGCTTAAGTCCATAACAAAAGCAAACCAAGGTAGCACAAATAATAATGTCGCATGTTAAACGTTTCAGATTAACATGGGCATAACGACATAAAACAGTTTTACCGTATTTGCTCGATTATAAGACGAGGTTTTTTTCAGAGCAAATGCTCTGAAAAATACCCCTCGTCTTATAATCGGGGTCGTCTTCTAATCAGACCTCAAATAGAGGTCTGATTAGGAGACTAAGATCCAGATCCCCCGCACCGCTGCAGGGGACCTGGATCCTCCTGTCCCCCCCCCATACACACACACACTTACCGGTGCTTCCGGAGGTGAAGTTGGCAGCGGGGGTTTGTATGCGTCCGTCGCAAATACCTTCCCCGACTGTCAGAGGTCAGAGTTCAAGAGTTCCTGATCTCTGACAGCCGGGGAAGGTATTTGCGACGGACGCATACAAACCCCCGCTGCCAACTCCACCTCCTTCCGGCTGCCGCGGAATGAGACGTTAACCCGCTGCCCCGGCAATACAGCAGGAAATTGGAAGCACCGGTAAGTAAGAGTGTGTGTGTGTGTGTGTGTGTGTGTAGGTAGGGCATTTCTGGAATGCCTTACACCCCTATATGCCACTCTGGCACTTAGGGGGTTAAAAGGCATATTATCGGGCAGAGTGGCATATAGGGAGGTATAAGGCATTTCAGGAGGCAGAGTGGCGTTAAGGGGGCATTTAATAGAGCACTCTGCCTCCTGAAATGCCTTATACCTCCCTATATGCCACTCTGCCCCATAATATGCCTTTTAACCCCCTAAATGCCAGAGTGGCATATAGGGGTATAAGGCATTTCTGGAGGCAGAGTGCTCTATATAATGCCTTTTAACTCCCTTAATGCCACTCTGCCTCCTGGAATGCCTTATACCTCCCTATATGCCACTCTGCCCCAAAATATGCATTTTAACCCCCTAAATGCCAGAATGGGATATAGGGGTATAAGGCATTTCTGGAGGCAGAGTGGCACATAGGGGGTCAAAAGGCATACCATGGGGCACAGTGGCATATAGAGGGTGTTAAAAGGCATATCATGGGCCACAGTGCCATATTGGTGTGGCAAGCCTGGGGGCAGATGTGCGTAACTGGGGGACAGGTTGGAAAATACAAGAAATAAAAACAAAAAAAAAATATTTTTCTCAATCATAGCTTTTATTAAAAAAAATAGTTTACATGAATTAACATTTACTGCTAAAACTTTTTTCCTTTAGGGTCGTCTTATATTCAGGCTTTTTCTTTTTTTCCTAAGTTAATATTCAGATTTTGGGGGGTCGTCTTATAATCAGGGTCGTCTTATAATCGAGCAAATACGGTACTTTCTAACGTCAGTGAAATTTAGTTCAGTATTTTTGTTTTTTTACAGATATGCAGGACCTTTCAGATTTTAATGAAGGTTAAGTGCCCCCAATATTAAGATCTAATGATTTAAACCACATCAAATGTAGGTAAGAGTAATGTTAAATTCTAGTTATCTGGGCCTCTTTGCCCTCTGCGGCAGTGTCTATTGAAGCTTATTTGTCAAAGTTCCTTAAAAAACGTATCTCGGCGGACGCCAGATCCACCTTAGATGCCCCTATTCAACTCGACGAGATCGAATTGGCTCTCAAGGTCTTGCCGTCGGGCAAGTGTCCGGGACCTGATGGTCTGACGCCCCTATATTATAGGAAACTTCTCCCTGTCCTGGGTCCACAATTATTGGCCCTGTTTAAGTCCTTGGCGGAGGGGTCCCCCCTTCATCCCCATACCAATTCTGCATATATTTCCGTGATCCCGAAGCCCAATAAAGATAGAGATGACTGTGGGAGTTATCGGCCGATCTCACTGATCAATACGGATCTTAAAATCCTCGCAAAAATTCTGGCGCTCAGATTACAACCTTTGATCCCGGGTTTGATCCACCCTGATCAGGTCGGCTTTGTCCCGGGGAGGGAGGCCAGGGACAACACCATTAGGGCGCTGAATCTCTTGACTCACGTGCGTGACCGGGGTGGCCCGTCTCTGTTGGTCTCCATGGATGCAGAGAAGGCATTTGATAGGGTGGCGTGGCCTTTCCTGTTCGGTGTCCTTCGTACATTGGGAATTGGTGATATTTTTCTCAATTTAGTCACCTCTCTTTATACCCGTCCCTCAGCAAAGATTAAAGTTAACGGGATTTTCTCCAACTCGGTGCCAATTTCTAACGGCACCAGACAGGGTTGCCCTCTTTCTCCCATACTCTTCATCCTCTCTCTGGAGCCCTTAGCTAATGCCATTCGCGCAGACATCAACATCAAAGGGGTTGAGGTGGGCGACGTCTCTCATAAATTGTCCATTTATGCAGATGACCTCTTACTCTCCCTGACGGACCCTTTGATCTCCCTGACTCACGTTACCTCTGCTTTACGACTTTTCCGTTCGGTTTCCAATTTTAAAGTGAACATACAGAAATCGGAATTGCTTGGCCTCCACATTTCTCCTACCCTACAACGCAAAATTAGACGTAAATTTCCCTTTCGCTGGCAACTCACCTCTCTTAAATATCTTGGCATTTATCTCTCCAAAGATGTGGGTGAATTAGCGTCCTTAAATTATTATCGCCTTCTGGCTGTTGTCCGTGGGGACCTTAGGAGATGGGCTTTCCCCCATATATCATGGTTTGGACGTATGGGGGTCTTAAAGATGAACATTCTGCCCCGTTTCTTGTACCTCCTCCAGTCGCTCCCGATTTTCCTCCCTAGGTGCTTCTTTACGGCTTGTCGCCGTATGTTTATCAAGTACATTTGGGATCGCGGTTCGGTTCGTCTGTCCTACAGTCACCTCTCCAGGCCTCGCCTTCTGGGGGGCATGGGATTGCCTGATGTGGAGATGTATTGGATTTCCTCTCATCTCCGCAGGCTGATAGAGTGGACCATACATCCTGCGAAACCTTGGATTCAGATTGAGCAGTCCTTCTTCACGGTCGACATCTCTGTCGTCCCGTGGATTGAGGGAAAATTTAGGGTTCCCAATATGCGTAACCACCCCACTATTTCCCCAACCCTCCGAGTTATCTCTCGGATGTATTCCTCGGGGCCCTTTCTTCCCAATCTCCGGTAATCCGGAGTTTGCCCCCGGGTTGCGTAATCCTCTTGTAAAATCTCTGCTCCCGGCTGGGTCTGGTGTGCTCCGGATGGCTCACGTGCTGACTAATGGAGGTGTTAGGCCTCTAGCTGATCTATTACACACTCAAACCCCCCCGACGCTCTTGGGTTTTTTTTATCGTCAGATGCGACACTTCCTCGCTAAACACGTCTCGAATCCTCTTTTCCATAGACCGCTTACGGCTCTCGAGCAGCTATGTGACACTGGTTCGGAGCCGGCCCATCTCCTTTCCAGACTGTATGCCATAGTGGTTTCGTCACGCCTTCCTGATAAGCCATATTATTTCAAGCTCTGGGAACACGATCTGGGCATGTCATTCTCGTCAGAGGATTGGGACTCCATGGTCCTTCTGACTCATAGGGGTTCCATCTCAAGTAAAACGCAGGAAACTGCTTTCAAGCTCTTGTCTAGGTGGTACAGGCTCCCCGTGGATTTGTATCGCTTCCTCCCCCAAGTATCCCCACTGTGTTGGAGATGTGGTTTAGATCGTGGCACATATCTCCACATCTGGTGGGCCTGCACACTACTGCGTCCCTTTTGGGGTAAGATAGGGGAGGTCATTGGGGAGATCGTAGACCCGGAGTTCCGCCTTACCCCTGAACTCATCCTGCTGCATCACACCTCCATGTCATTCGGCACATATAAACGTACACTTACCTTTCAATTCCTTAATGCGGCTCGAACTGTTATCCCCAGATTTTGGCGCTCTGACACACCTCCGCCTCTCGACGTTTGGTTGAAACAGGTTATGTACATATGTAACATGGAAGATTTAATAGCGACCTCCCACGGTCGGGGTTATAAGAATGATCTTAAATGGCTACCATGGCACCAATTTCTCTCCTCTCCTAGGTTCACAGCCATTTTTCAGTCTCCACCCCCTTCCACCTGTTGATCCCCATGTTCGGCTTTCATGCACATACAGCCTCCGAGCCGGAGGGGTTCTTTGTTACCCGGACTCACCTTATTTAGTTATGGCCACTGCCATTCTTTCTACGTGTTGCCTCGTCCAACATCTCTCATGCCACTTTGTGTCTGTCCGTGTCGCCTGCCTGGTGAGGGAGACCTCATCTTTTCTTCCCTCCTTCTTTTGTTTCTTTTTTTTTCTTTTTTCATAGTTTACTGTATCCAGCATATGTTTGGTGTCCCCGCTTCGTCACTCTGTTGTCCGGCGTTGCGGTGGTACCTACAACTGTTATTTGGACTCATACAGCTCCGTAGGAGTTTTTCTCTTCCTCCGTTATTGCGTTGATACGGGGTCCTGTTTGTTTTACTGTGTCGCTGTTATTTCTGATTGTACAATTCATTTTGTCACTTTTATTCGAGCAACGTCATACTTTATTTTGGGATAATGGCGTTATTCTGTTGCAGTATGTACTCTTTTTCTGTACATTTCTCCCCTCGCTCAGATGTGCTGTGCGTTGGAATTTCACTCTCACATACCTGTTTGTATATCTTATACTGCTGTGATTACACCTCGCTGCTCTGTTTATAAATAAAGGTGACTTGACTAAATTCTAGTTATCTGGTAACTTTTTTTATACTGAGTAATATCTAATGTACCTTATCATCCAAGAAATATCTGATTTAACATCCAAGGCATCTGGGTTTTCTTTTTTGGTTGTCTTTTTTTTTCTACACTTGAGTCAGCAGTCCATCTGTATAGAATTACTTTATTTCACAGCTGTCATAACACCATATTTTGGAGCTGCCTATACTGTCTTGTACTTTTTAACGCTTTCAGGATTTTAAAAAGTGTTAAAAGTTATAGACAAAAAATGTAGTTTGCGGCCTTATCACCATAGCAACTATAAGAATTAATATTTTTTATTTATACCATAACTAAATTTATAGCAAGATGAAAAATTACCGCATCCCAACAATGAAATATTGTGGTCTAAAATACTTTAATATAAAAACGAATATATAAAATGAAATATCCTACATACAAATACAGCATACAAATACAGATTTAACTTAACTTCAAGATATAATACTCTAAACTAATGTATGTGTGTGTGTTTATACAAAACAAGGCAGCTCTTAAACGTGATCTGCACATGAAGTACAAATAAAACAAATAGTTTCATTTTTAAAAGCCCAGAGTGCATTGTTTTGTGGATATTAATTATATTTTAGACTTGTATTTTAGCTCCAAGATAATTTCAGACAAACTTTTCGTTTTATTTTTTAGAAATTTGTTTTCTGGCAACAAATTTAGTTTTCTGCCCTTTTGTTTCAGACAAAATTCAGTTCTGTCTCTCCATCCACACTCCCTTATCTTGTATTTGCCCCCAAACTGCTCACTTACCTTCTGCAACCATTGTCTACTCGCCAGTTTTTTTTTGGCAGATGTAGAGATTATGCTGGCAGGGAGCAAAGGGGGGGGTTAGTATATTAAACAGTGTCCTGCTGCAAATTGTTGAGATTTTTAAAGATATTAAAAGTTTAATTTTAGAATGCTCTGAAGTAGGATTTTTTCAGTATAGATATTTCTGGCATTGCAATTGTTAACTATAGCTCTTTTGATGTAGGTAACCTTTTGCTCCCTGTCCTTGATTATTTCTTGTGGCATTTGCTAATACTTAAAAAGCAACACCTGTTAGAATTAGTCGGCTCTAAATGCTTAACACATGTACCTACTTTGAACCTAAGCCAGGCATGTCCAAAGTCCGGCCCGCGGGCCAATTGCGGCCCGCGTTCCGGACTGATGCGGCCCCCAAGTGAGCCACGGGACTTGGCGTCATCAGCCGGCGCAGGGAGAAGGAAAGCGCGAGATCTGGGCTTTCCTTCTCCCTGCGCCGGCACACACAGCCACACACAGCCACACAGCGGTGGGCGCGGCTTCAGTGTTGTGTGCCGGGATCTGACAACAAACCCCGGCGCACAACAGCTGTTGCCGCGCGGATCGCAAGGGAGCAGTATCGGAGGTATTTACCGGACATCCGGCTTAAAATCACTCAAGGGAGCCGGATGTCCGGTAAAGACCTCCGATACTGCTCCCTTGCGATCCGCTCGGCAACAGCTGTTGTGCGCCGGGGTTTGTTGTCAGAAACCGGCGCACAACACTGAAGCCGCGCCCACCGCTGTCCGTGCCCTCTGAACCCCGTGGCCTCGGAAGAAGAAGGAAGAACTGAAGAAGAAGAGGAGCGAAGAGCAGGAAAAGGAGCTGTAAGGAGAAAAGAGGAAAGGTAGGAAAGCATACAGTGAGAGTGGATTGGTGTATGTGTGTGGATTGGTGTATGTGTGTGGATTGGTGTATGTGTGTGGATTGGTGTATATGTGTGGATTAGTGTATATGTGTGGATTAGTGTATATGTGTGGATTGGTATGTGTGTGGATTGGTATGTGTGTGGATTGGTATGTGTGTGGATTGGTATATATGTGTGGATTGGTATATATGTGTGGATTAGTGTATATGTGTGGATTGGTATGTGTGGATTGGTGTATGTGTGTGGATTGGTGTATATGTGTGGATTGGTATATATGTGTGGATTAGTGTATATGTGTGGATTGGTGTATGTGTGTGGATTGGTGTATGTGTGTGGATTAGTATATGTGTGGATTGGTGTGTGTGTGGATTGGTATGCGTGTGGATTGGTATGCGTGTGGATTGGTATGCGTGTGGATTGTGTATATGTGTGTGGATTGGTATGTGTGTGGATTGGTATGTGTGTGGATTGGTGTATGTGTGTGGATTGGTGTATGTGTGTGGATTGGTGTATGTGTGTGGATTGGTGTATGCGTGTGGATTGGTATGCGTGTGGATTGGTGTGTGTGTGGATTGGTGTATGCGTGTGGATTGGTGTATGTGTGTGTGGATTGGTGTATGTGTGTGTGGATTGGTGTATGTGTGTGTGGATTGGTGTATGTGTGTGTGGATTGGTGTATGTGTGTGGATTGGTGTATGTGTGTGTGGATTGGTGTGTGTGTGTGGATTGGTGTATGTGTGTGGATTGGTGTATGTGTGTGGATTGGTGTATGTGTGTGGATTGGTGTGTGTGTGTGGATTGGTGTGTGTGTGTGGATTGGTGTGTGTGTGTGGATTGGTGTGTGTGTGTGGATTGGTGTATGTGTGTGGATTGGTATGCGTGTGGATTGGTATGCGTGTGGATTGGTATGCGTGTGGATTGGTATGCGTGTGGATTGGTATGCGTGTGGATTGGTGTATGTGTGTGGATTGGTGTATGTGTGTGGATTGGTGTATGTGTGTGGATTGGTGTATGCGTGTGGATTGGTGTATGCGTGTGGATTGGTGTATGCGTGTGGATTGGTGTATGTGTGTGGATTGGTGTATGTGTGTGGATTGGTGTATGTGTGTGGATTGGTATGTGTGTGTGGATTGGTATGTGTGTGTGGATTGGTATGTGTGTGTGGATTGGTGTATGTGTGTGGATTGGTGTATGTGTGTGGATTGGTGTATGTGTGTGGATTGGTGTATGTGTGTGGATTGGTGTGTGTGGATTGGTGTATGTGTGTGGATTAGTATATGTGTGGATTGGTGTGTGTGTGGATTGGTATGCGTGTGGATTGGTATATGTGTGGATTGGTGTGTGTGTGGATTGGTGTATGTGTGTGGATTGGTGTATGTGTGTGGATTGATGTATGTGTGTGGATTGGTATGTGTGTGTGGATTGGTATGTGTGTGTGGATTGGTATGTGTGTGTGGATTGGTGTGTGTGTGTGGATTGGTGTATGTGTGTGGATTGGTGTATGTGTGTGGATTGGTGTATGTGTGTGGATTGGTATGCGTGTGGATTGGTAAATGTGTGAGAGTGATGGGTGTTATGCTGTACCATTTCCAATGTATTTTTCATTATATAATTATGCTCTAAAGTACATCATAACTCCCATCACTCTATACTGTTCTATACAGTGGCAGAGCTGGGAGACAGAGGCCTTGCACCCCCACCGCAGGACTCCTGAAAGGTAAGTGAACTTCAAAGAGGGAGAGGGTAGATAGTTAGGAGGGGTAGATAGGGAGAAGGGAGTGAGAAGGGGTAGATAGGGCAGAAGGGAGCGAGAAGGGGTAGATAAGGCAATCATACTCCTATCAAGCCAAGTCTGCGACTGCCTCCTGGAATCTGGGTATGCCTGGGCATGATAGGAATGTGATTGCTGTTAACAATTATATTTATATAATTAAATTATTATATATAAAAAAATTATATATATATTGTTATTTAATTGTTTTGTCCTATTTTGGTGTGTTACTTACTTTTTTTTATGGTGTGTGTGGGGGGTCATATTCAGTTTCGGCCAGGTAGTTTTAAAGTGTGTGTGGGGGGGGTGCCACATACAGGATCCGCCCTGGGTGCCAAATACTCTAGGTACGCCCCTGCCCTCCCCTACACAATTTCTTCATCAGATGCCCTTGTGGCTGTGTGTGCCGGCGCAGGGAGAAGGAAAGCCCAAATCTTGCGATCTCGGACGTCGCTAGATTTGGGCTTTCCTTCTCCCTGCGCCGGCACACACAGCCACAAGGGCATCTGATGAAGAAATTGTAGGCAGTGGCGGAACTACCGGGGTCGCGACTGCGACCGGGCCCTGGAGTTCTGCCAGTCAGGGGGGCCCAAGGGGTGCTGAGCGGTTGCTGAAAAAGGAGAGTGAGAAAGGGATAGATGTGGTATGCCGTTTTCAATAAACGTTGCATAAAATAGTTAATTTGCATTTCATTTTAATGGTTCAGAAAATGTCAGGCAAAATGGTCGGCCCTCGCACATGTTCACCTCATCAAATCTGGCACTCTTCGAAAAAAGTTTGGACATGCCTGACCTAAGCCATATTTTTCTGGGTATGCTGCCAAAAATGTTAATCATAACTAGTTTAAAACTGTATGACCCACACTAAAGCAACATCTTGTAATTCCTGCCAACTGCCCCAGAAATGTGTGAAAGGGAGAGATGTCTCATATATAGCTGGCAAAAGAATTAACAAATTTACCAAATTTCCAGCGGTTTTAAAATTAATTTTAGTTTCCTCAGGATCGCCATCATCTTCGGATATTCGTACGAATGTACAAAACAGTCAAGTTTCGTTAAAAACCGAGTTCGTACAAATCTGAAAGCATAAGTCTACTATAATACACAAACGAACAGAATGTGATAACCAAAAGAACGGTCAATAATTTAACACAATGTTAGGCAGGATTACTTTAGAACATAATTTCCTTTTTATTTTCACCTCCCACTAACAGCTTGTCAGTTTATGGCTGAACAGTTATAATGTACCTGGAAATCTTTATGCTTCAAGATACCAAGACATTTTGGACAATGCTATGCTTCCAACCTTGGGGGAACAGTTTAGGGAAGGCCCTTTTCTATACCAGCATGACAAAGCAAGGTCCATAAAGTGTGGTGTGTGGAAGAACTTGACTGGCTCTGCACAGAGCCTTGACCTTAATCCTGATCGAACACCTTTGGGAGGAACTGGAAAGGAGATTGCCAGCCAGGCCTTCTGGCCCAATATCAGTGCCTGACCTCATAAATGGCTGAAAATTCCCCCAAAAAATCTTGTGGAAAGCCTTCCCAGAAGAGTGGAAGCTATTTCAGCTGCAAATGGGGGATCAACTTCAGATGAATGAATATGTATTTAGAATGCAATGTCATTAAAGTCCCTGTTGGTGTAATGGTCAGGTGTCCCAATACTTATGTCCATATAGTGTATTTAAGTTCATATACTTAAGTTACTTTCAGGGTTTCAGTACTATTTATACTAGCAAATCGTTAGCCAAAAGTCAAACTTTGGTCAGCTACAAGGTTGGCAAGTGCTAAACAACTGCATCTCAGAACATACTTTATAAACCATGTTTTGGGGGGGGAATGGCACACAGTCTGGAGTCTCTGGGAATCTATAATCAGCTTTACATAATTATCTTATTTCTATTTAAGAACCCGGAGCGCTGGCTTGGTTTAAAATGACACATTGTATTAACATGGCGCTACCATTTCCACAGACTAGCAACATCTTCCATAATTGTGTAAAGCCCTTGGTGACCCAGTATGCATATTACTGGCCTGAAGGTAACTACTCTAGGCCTGACATTGCAAGCTATACATCCTGAAACAGACAAAAGAATTGCCCAGCCTGCAGATGGCTTTCTAATTTACATGCAGGGTTTAACATATAAGACAGCGTGGACTGCTCAGAGGCAACATTTTGACTGTCACCTCAAAGAAAAAACGTTCCACTAAATAAGCTCAAAGGGAATAAAAACCTCTGTACCATTCCGCAATGCTCCAGCTATGAAGACTACCGACACGTATCTGTCCTATGAAATTATTCTGATGATGGAAATACAACTGAAGAATGTCATCACTTCACATTTACCTGTGGACCACCACATGAGTAACAGTCCCAAGTTAAATGTAACATCCAAAAATAACCAGGAAAGAAGGGATAGGAGAAGATAAGGGTCTAGTAAAGTCGGGCATTGAATTTAGGAGAGGAACTGAACCCTTGAGAGAGTCATCTCAATAAATAGTTATACCTTTTCTTACAAGGGTCCTTTCTACCCAGACATTGAAGCCCCTTAAATACAAACTACTACTTTGGTCATCACAGAAAGCAATGGAATGTTTTTGTTAATTACTCCAATATAATGCAAATGTTGCAAAAAAACAATAATTCCAACATTATCCAGAAACAAACGTCATGCAATTTGTTAATCTCCAGGTAATCAGCCTGTTTCTTTAATGAGCTACATCCCAGTCCCAGTGGGCACACAGTATCCAGAGGCCCAATCTCTTAGCAAAAAATGTCTGCTTTGGTAAAAATCCAGGATTCTCCTAGTTCCCAATTCCTGGTTTCTTTGGCGTATCCGGGGGTACAGCCTCTGGAGAAAAATGGCTGTCACAGGTGAAGAGTTAGACGCATGAATCTAGATAGCTTTCTCCTTAGTGAGGATCAGTCCTTTTCGTACATCACTTTCATGAATTCTTTAGAAGAAATTTATGCTCATACCAAACTTTCTTTAAATTTGCTCACTGTGCTTGCCTCTAAGTGATCATCTAAGGTACTCTTAAATGTAATGTGTTAGAGGTTACACAAACATTTAAATCAGTAGAACCTGGTAATGAATAACTAACGATTGATTTAAGGCACCAATGATCTCCCTAAAAGAAAGACTCACCTCACTCAAGCTTTTTTTTAATTTGTAGCTTGAAGACCCCACCAATGTTCAGCATCAGAAGCGATGACTTGGGTGAGAAATAACCAGTATATGGCTAGTAGTACAATTCTGGGCATCATCTAACACTCCTCTGGTTTTACATGAGCAGATTAATGGCTGAAAAGCTATGTTCTATCGAATAACTGTGTGTCTATCTAAAGCACAGTGAAGACACTAACTCTTCACAGTCAAACACCACAACACAGGAGGCAACACTCCTTTAAATGTACTATGCCTTTAATAACAGCATGGATCTCTGCACATTACACCTTTAGACTGATCTTATTCTCCCTCATCTCCCATCAGCTCTGATGCATTGACTAGCTCACGGGTCACCAAAGTCTTTGAATATTTCAAAAACCATTCATTAATACAGAATAGCTCAGTAGGATACTGGCCTTGTGTCTCACTTGCCTGTCTAATCCTCGTTTTACATGTAAAATCCGCGCCGACCTTTTGTATATGCTGATTTTAAGTACATTTTGCTACTTCTAAAAATAAGAGTTATGAACTATTTGTACTATGGTGTTCACCACTTGCCTCACTTTAATTGTTCACAAAGGTGTCTTCAGTAGAATGTATGGTCATTAAGGGAATCGTTTAAACATTATAGCTGCTTAGCGATTCTGCAGCACTATATACCCCTGGATAATGGGTAAAGCAGAATTCCCATGCCTTAAGTAAGCAGTTTAATAGGCAATGTTATAAAAACTAGATGGTTACTATTTTTCAGTTGATAAAGCAGCCTCTCTAGAGTTACTGATAATCTGGAAGGCTAACGCAACACATTTAAGACAGGGAGTGTCCACTATATGAGATAACTTGGAATCTCCATCTAGCTAAGCATCTTGGGAGTTGCATAGTCACATCGCCAATGGCCGAGAAATTATTGGAACACATACAATTAAATACCAAAAGAAAGCTGTATGCACAGCCAGCCCACTCATACAACTATATCAGCAAACATGTATTGTTCAAAAGGCTACAAAATACATTTAACCAATGAAAGCGTGTCAGAAGAGATGAATTCCCCGTTTATCACCTCTAGAGCTGGACGGGGATAATGTGGGCTATGCGGAGCCGCACGTTACGTTTTAATACTCATGTGTGGCTGGCAGATCTAGTTGAAGGCCATACACTGCAGTACCTGATCTGCCGATTTAATCCTTTTTAAAAATGGAAATAGCTTTCTCCAGACATCATATTTATATATTTTCTTGTCTGAGAATATAGTAATAAATGGAGAGAAAAAATATTAATAAACACTAGCCTAAAATTCCCCTCCCTAAAATAGCAAAAACATTGACCTCATGCAAGCCTCCACCAGCATTTTGTGGCCATAATATGCTTTGCATTACTGCTCACTAAGCAGCGCCACACCACAAGGGCACAACCGTTGGGGAGCTCTTTAATAATGCAGATTTAACAAGATTTAGAGTTCAACCTAAAACTGAATCATCGCCACTTAGAAGCCAAACTAAACAGTCATAACATCTGGCAGTAATCCCCCCTTCTCCACCTAAAATTTGTCACCCCACCCATGTGCTTTGAAATGTAAAATATTCTAAAAAATAACATACTTTTTCTAGGGGCTGATTTTGAGGAATGTAATCAAATCTAAGAGCAGATATGCAGCCAAGGTATTTGCTACCTCCCATGCAAACGAAAGTATGTATGTATGTATGTATGTATGTATGTATGTAAGTCTGTATTTATGTATGTATACACACTGGTCAGCCATAACTTTATGACCACTGACAGGTGAAGTGAATAACACTGATAATCATGTTATCACGGAACTTGTCAGTGGGTGGGATATAAACATTTCGCCCTCAAAGTTGATGTATTAGAAGCAGGAAAAATGGGCAAGTGTAAGGATCTGTGCGACTCTGACAAGCCCAAATTGTGATGGCGAGACGACTGGGTCAGAGCATCTCCACAACTGCAGCTCCTGTGAAGGGGAGCTTCACTCGGAATCTCCAGGCAAAACACGCAGGATTCCCAGGTATGTAAATTAGCCAAGGACAGACCTATATATAACACAACACTCCCACCACTACATTTTAAAGACTAAACCCCAGCCATTGTTTATCTGGAAAAAAGAACATACTTTGTCGTCTTAAAATCTTATGTGACACTTTATTTTGTTCCATAAACATGTTGGCCTGCTATGGACTAAACCATTAAACATACTTGGTGACCATTAATGTTATTTCAACTATGTTATGTTCTGTTTAATAATTATATCGGAGCTACTACATACTTAGCTATATTTTAATATCACAGAAGCCATCAGAACATTTCACTGAAGAAGCCAATCTATTTTAAACCTTTTCATGAACCGTTTGTGAATTTAATGTTCTTTAGCTTAAGTTAACTTGTTTTAACATTTTAATTTTATATATATACACACACACATTATATATACATATATATATACATATATATATATATATATATATATATATATATATATATATATATATACATACACACACCATAAATCTGGTGTCAGTGTAACAGTGTTTTATGTTATTTTTCTTTGTATCACTGTATCAGGCGCATGTAATTTTCTATCGCTTGCATGCCACATTTTCTTTCTTTATTTTTCACACCCCAGCGAGTTATGGATTCATCAGATGAACTTGAATAAGTACGTTCACATCAGGAATCCTGTTCTCCCATCTTTTATATTCCTACCTAAGCATTCTTCTTTGCCTTTTTCTCTGTTTTGTCCCTTTCATCCGGCGACGGCCGTCTGAAAAAAAGGCTCTTGGGTTTTCTCTGCAGGCTATCCAATTTAAAAATTCCATAGCAGGAGTCTTTGTTTTTTTTTTTCTTCAAACAAGCAAGAGGACACGATCTATGGCCATAATAATGTAAAATAACATTTTTTTCTGTCTTTTTCGTTCTGCAAGATTAACCTTTATGGTCACCCAGATATGGGTAAAGGAAAACATTTTAAACACCACAGAGATGCTATCAGGCAGCCTGCTGTGCCAAACTGAATATAACCATGTATACATCAAACTTTTTTTTATACCCCCAAAAAGAACAAATTGCACACAAAACATTTGTACAGTGCAGAAAATAATAATACAGTGGAAGGAATCATATACTAGAATAGGAAAAGATTAACCGATTAGGACAGCTGTGTTACCCTACTGCATCCGGACATGGTGAAGGTTAAATTACTATTTTTGGACCTTAATGCTGGAAGTCATAAATTAGGTAAAAATCCTTAAAGGTCACACAAGGACATACATTATATGTTGTTTCCATATAAGAAAAATGTGTGCCAAGCCCATATTCACTCATGCAATGTTAAGATAGTAACCTGTAATAATTGACTACACCAAGCATGTATCACTGAAGGCTAGATACGGTATATCCTTTAAAAAAATGTAAAAAAAACTTTTTTTTTTTATTTATAAAAATGAAGCAGGACTTGTTTGGTTTGTGCTACCAGCAGTATGAACGTATTTGGCAATAAAGCAGAAATACACCCTCATTTTAATTTTTGAAGGTATGTGTTCAGAAATGCCAAGCCAGCCAAGACAGCACAAGTTTTTAGTCATTTAAAAAAACCTACACAAAATCCTAATGAGACACCAAAATATTCTGAATCATTCTTCAACCAAAATTTCTCAGATACTCACAAACTTCATTAGAAAAGTTGGATGCCGTGTATTTTCCCCTGGTTACAAAAAAATATGAAAATCACCCCACCATAAAATACTAAAAAAAAATATATATATATATTTGTCGTACCTTCCCTTATGGCTGTAAATGGAGTTCCTTCTTCTTCTTGTAATCTTATTATCTTCAGTGCCACCAACTTCCCATTGACTCTACGTTAAACAAATTGAAATTAAAATGAAATATGATTAGATGTCCCGTAAACATTATGGAACGCAGTCAGCCAAATGATCTCTCAATAATAAAAGAAAAAACAAATAAAATATCTACTCTAGCACTACAAGATACAACAAAGATTAAATGTACTGGAATATGTTTCAGAGGATGGTATGAAAGAAAAAAAGATCCATTATTTATCTCCAGTAATTACCATTAGAAAGGAAATTACTTTTGAGGTTCGTTTCAGAATACAATTCTATTTAAAACAGCTGTACGTGTTTACATTTCATATTCGCTCTGAAATATTCATAATTGTGATTAACGGAAACGCATTATTCTGTATAATCTACTTATGAGAGCTGTCACATATATAAATTGTGTGCTTCTCTGGAAAAGGGGCCATTCGACCGGGAGCTGCAGCTTTTCCTGATCCCACAGAGCAATGATTTATAATCCACACTCAAACCCTTCCAAAAATCCCAAAATAAGAATGCTGCCCACCAGAAAAGTAAGCCTAGGACTGATAAGATATCTGAAATACATTTGGAATTTATTATACCTCCCCAAATGCCACGTTTTGTCACTAACCATCGTGAAGCTTAGGCTGGTTCTGGACACAAACAACTATGTAAGAGAGTAGAATCCAACAATTGGCAGGGGATGAACAAAAAAACATTGGAAATGATGAGCTGCAGTTACGCTACCGCTCAAAAGTCACTTAGAAATTTGTCTTCGAAAGAACAGCAAATTGTGTCCATTAAAATAACATGAAATGGATCAGAAATGCAATGTAGACAGTGTTAATGTTGTAAATGACTACTGTAGCTGGAAACTGCTGACTTTTAATATCTTCATAGGAGTACACAGGCCCTTTATCACTCCCATCGCTCCTTTATCACTCCCATCACTCCCCTGTTCAAATGGCACGTTGTTTTCACTGATCCAAGTTTAAGTTTAAAAGGCTAATTGATCATTAGAAATCCCTTTTGCAATTATGGGACAGCTAGAAATGTTGTTGTTTTCCATGAAAACAGCTAAGTGACCCCAAACTTTTAAATGGTAGTGTATATAAAAGTCATGTTAAGGAAACCTACGCGATTGCTATTCACCTTACACTTAAGGTAACATTTCACCTAGGCCCATACTGGTTCTTATACACACAGAAACAGAACACTGATGGTCAGCCATGCTGGTGAGCCAATATCACCCAGGCAGACTCCAGAAAAGGGGCAACGGCTGAAAATCCCAGGTAACACCCCGGACTGTGGGTTTTCTGTAACTTATGTATTTTAGGACTGGTTTTAGTATGGTACAATAGCCATGGGCCATTTTTTTAACACCAGTTTTTATAGTTCATACCATGAAGACAGTAAATGGTTTAGTTTATCATTTACTTCTTTATGTCTCAGTAACATATCTCCTCATACAAGCCACTTGCAGGACTTTTTTTTTTTTTTTTTTTAGTTAACCAACAAAGTAATGTATGCCACTGCTAAAATTTGTGCGTCATATGAAATATAAAAAAAAACACATAAAAAGGACAAAACAGACACATATGAGACAGATATTCCAAGGTAAAGAAAATGCACGTACTTGCTTTTGCCTTTGTAAACCGTTGCATATGATCCCTCGCCTAATTTCTCCAGTTTTTCATATGAGTCGGCCTTTCCAAATTTAGGACTTGTCGGCTAGAGGAAGAATCAAGAAGATGCCTTGTTATGACAAAAATATAGTTGTTGGCATACTTGCAGAAGATATGGACCTATTTTACTACACACCACCAACCCGCAATACAAGTGTGAATCTCAGCTCTTCCATTAGGAGGACCGGCTAACGGCCGTAGGTGTATGGCAACCCTACAGTCATTTTATCAGACTTGTTTCCGACCATGATCTTTCCAATGACTGTATGTCACATAGCAGATCAATTAGTGTGCTTGTTCATTTAAACATGTAGGGTACCCAAAGTGCCTTTATGCCTAGCAGTGCCTCATATTCACATCTGGCCTTGCATATAATTGATGGTATATGACATCATTAAGATGAATTTGCTGTCATGTTGGGACAAATGTTGGAATTGCATTAAAATCATCATATAAAGACTCTCACCACCTTCATACACATGTATAAAAGTAAAACAAGCAAATAGACACTAAAAGTATCTTTATCATACAATCTTCTAACTTGGCTTTTTGAAAAGATAATATACAATGACAGAGCTCGTGATTAGAATTCCTCGGTTTCACGGATTTCCTGAGCGCATGGAATGCAGTGATAATTACATTTCTATCACAAAGCAGTGTGATTATACATCAGTATAGTAATCCAGGCCACTACGATAACACAAGATCTGTATCATATTTATTAAAAATAGTTTGAAAAAAATTGTAGCGTAGCCCATAAGCGCGACACTATGTCCGACTGAAATCAAGGAAAAGTGACATGTCTTGTAAAGGGACTCAGGGCTCCTGGAAAAGAGGGCCATCATGGAAAGAGGGACAGTGGGATCTGGCACCTGAAAAGGGACATTTGGAAGGTACGGTATAATGCACAGTTAAGTCAGATATATATATATATATATATATACATACCGGTATATATATATATATATATATATATATATATATATATATATATATATATATATATATATATATAATCTGACTTAACTGTGCACAAAATACACCGCAAAATGTATACGTATTTGGAATTAAAAACATAATACACATTATGTGTTAGTTTTACGGCCCACACATTTGGAGGAAATGCAATGTAAATGTAAGGCCGAAATGGTAATCATGTTAAGCCAACATTCAGTCTTTTAAACAATCAAAAAAAGT
This sequence comes from Spea bombifrons, assembly GCF_027358695.1. Lineage (NCBI taxonomy): Eukaryota > Metazoa > Chordata > Amphibia > Anura > Pelobatidae > Spea > Spea bombifrons. Next base: position 15,782,398 of record NC_071091.1, on the reverse strand, counting down.
TAATTTAAACTGGTCCATTAACTGCAAAGTGAACTGAAATTGCAGAGTAAAGGCATTTTCTAATAATACAAAGTAATACGTCGCCACCTGACACCGTTTTAATAACACTAATGGTGTAAACTGCAGACTATTTAAAATAGCTGTGAAGTCTTCCTTTTCTTAGTATGGGAAAGTAAAAAGCACTTGGAGGCTTATCAGGGATTCATGTAAAAATAGCATGAGGTCAATTAAACTAAACTGATCAGAGGGCTGGGCCATAGGAGGCCTGGCTAAAATCTTCATTCCTTGATGGCTTCACCAACTTTAGCCAAAAACTCTCATTCTACAATTACCACCCCCCCACACACACACAAAAATCACCCTTACTCAGTCTCCATGGCTGTTACAAACTTCTTATAACCCCCCACTGTTCTATACTCTGTTCTTATTCTATTCTATAATAGGGGACACCGACATGTACATAGCATTCGGCTTAGAGATGGCTTAATGTATTGCTGTCTAATAGCGAGTAGAGTGGAGAGCCATCTTTTGGGCCAGCGCAGATCTCGTACATCACTCCTTGTGACTGTGAGCCATATGGAGCCTAGTACTGCAGAGCACACTGGAGGTTTCTTACGCAGGCTATACACAAAATGAAGCTATGAGTTATATTTTTCATTTATCTTAAACTCAATTTCCTAATCCTTCGACTACTGTGTAAAAAGGAAAAATGTACAATAAAAAGTGTATGCAGTCTTGTTGCACGTAAATGCACATGTTGTCATGTGTGTACATTTGTGGAGGCCAAATACATTTTATTATATAAACTCTACCCACTAAGCACCATGACAGAAGGAAATGATGAAAAATAGCATCAATATGGCAAAGGCACAAACAGACAAGATGTAAGCCTAGTCATTTATCTTTGTCATAATAATGCAAATTCCCCCGTCACACCATGACAGGCTGAATTGAGTGCTACAAATGGCCTCATCTGCTTTTTCCTGATTTTTTTGTATTTATCTTAAAACCTAAATGTTTTAGGCTCAGTCCTAAACCAAGAACCGATGTTTGCTGTCTCCAAATATATTAGCAGGTGGCTAATCAGCACCCCCCCATCTATTTACTGAGTGTGACACAGAAGTATGTCCAGGGATATAATGATGTGAGCGCTCAAATATTCAAAGAGAAAAAAGTAATGAGTAATAAAAAAAAAATTAAAAAAAATTTAAAATTTATACACTAAAAAAAACATACTGAACGTATAATGCTGTTCTCTGATTCGATACCATGTCACTTCAATCACCATCATTCTCCAAGTACCATGTCTACAATACCGTTGTCTCTTTTCTCAAGTTCCTCTATCAATAGAACTTTTATTTCCATCCCCCAGTACCACCACACTATATCTGTATTGCTCTCCTATTAGATGTTTAGTTTTCACCTGCTGAATACAAATATTTTTTTTTCCTATTTTTGCTTTAAAAGTTAAACTTGGATCCATAAAATGAACGCAATGGATCCCTATGGTGCAGTTCACCGTCAAGGAGTATCATAACACCACCTGCCACTTTTTGACAAAACTCCAGTGAGACAATAAAACCAACCCTTAATGGAAGATTAAACCCCCGAATCACCTGATGTCTCTTATACAAACTGCGTGGATTATACGTCTCATGCATGTTTCATTACCATCCAGTAGCTTGTGAATACCGTACTTAATCACTACATGTATTTTCTGTGTTATTCAATGTTATTTTTTTGCCTGCGTCAACATGGAAAGAATATTACCCACCGGGGAAAGATTATATCAACAGACCTAGACTTAATTAAGTGAAATGAACACTAACAATTAATTTAGCAACACTTTCATTTGCCGAATGCAGGTGATTTCAGAAGGTGTGGGAGATGATTAGTTTGTGATAATAGTGGGCTATTTATGTCAACGTTTGCGATGCCAGCAGGTTCTGCCCTCCAGAGGAACCATTTGCGATAGATGGTAACATCAATTTACTTTATGTATCCTGCCAAAGCAACTGCAAGGTTCACTAAGCCAGCTTCTCTCCCCTTTCTTTTCAATACTGGCTGACTTTGCATTCGAAACGCAAGCCTAAATTAAGGTGACAGAGGTGTACCTAGAGTATGTGGCACCTGGGGCAGATCCTCTATGTGGCACCCCCCTACAAAAAAAATTAATGTTGGCAAGAATATTAATTTCACAAATTCGTAAACTGTATGTCAACTATTAAAAAAATAGGAGCCTGTAAACAAATTATTAACTTATAAATAAATACGTTTAAATAAATAACATTTACTGAACAGGAACCTTGGCGAGAAAAGAGAGTTTCCTCGCACAGTGGTAAGCTGCGGGCCCGCATTAGGTGGCTGGGGGCCCCCGTAGACCTCTGCTCAGCCGGCCTCGGCCCACTGTGCAACACCCTGATGAGTAGTACCCGGGGCAAACCGCTGCCGCCCCCCCTTAGGTATGCTACTGAAAGTAACTATCATCACCAGCACCTCCGTATCTTGTAATTGTTAACAGTAATATTGTGTAACCGGGGGAGCACATGGGCAATATTTTTCCTAGACATGTATACATGTTACATGTTGCATGTTGCCGTCTAGCATGCAGGGAATCCATTACAGAGTTATACGTCCATATGTGCTGATCAGCAATACAAGAAATGAAGACATTTTAACCCCATAGCTTAAACGGACATTCTAATGCATAGGATAGGCACGTGTGCATGATCTTAAACTGCTCCCATTGATTTCCATAAGAGTGCTTTCCTGCCACCGACTGGTTGCTTCAAGCAGCCAATCGATGAAAAGAATCGTCAGAACATGGAGGAGGGCAGCTGCAGATCTATATGGGGAATTGTTTTGGTTTTTTCTCCATTCTTTTTTAGTGGTGATATCAGAATTTTCAGGAAAGCCTTATGCCTATGCCATGCATGTGATAACCTATACCACTTCTGCTGAAAGGCAGGTCCGCTTATCCATCTTGGTAAAGTACAATTTCCTAATATTACACTCAAACCTCCAATTCTCTAGTTTTAGACAACGACCTCTGGTCTCAACACTTCGCCTCCTCTGAAACACACTGCAATTCTTTGCTTTGTTGAATTCCTTTATGAATCACATCTCATCTTATCCCTTTCTCCTCCAAGCTATAAATGTTGAGATCCCTTAGTCTTTCATAATAATTGTTATCCTGCAAACCATTCCCCATTTCTGTAACCCTCCTCGTAAACGCTCCCTCTGATATCTAACATTTCCTTTCAACCACAAAACATGTCTTCACCATGAAGAAATTACTGCAATTAATAGGACACCGACATTAAAAGTAAATTTGATTAAAAGCACATAAGAAAATGTCTATAAAAATCTGTCTGTATGACATTTTTCTTGAATTTCCTATGTATGTGTTTTGAAACCGCAATTTCATATTGGAGTTTTTACTTCATTGCCAGACATGTAATACCTTTGTTATGTTGCATACAAAATTCTAAAGATTGATTGTTACAGAAAGTGTTTTGGATGTAATATTTTATGTTTTTGTTTTTATTTCCAGGTGTATGATCAGGAGTGAGCCTAAAGTTAAATGAATACAGGGTTTCTTTGCCTCCATACACCATAGGTGGGCAAGGATATAATATTTTGAGCCTCTCATAATATCACCCTCCCTCCCCAACTAACACACAAACACACGAACATACTAACACACACACCGTAACAACAAAAACACATATGCACACATACACTTACATTAACACCATACACTTACACACATACACTCTTATCATGCAGAGCCTATCTTCATTGCCGTAGAGGTGCCTGGGTACAGTGGACCCACAAAACCTGCCTTAACGTGCCCCTATGTGCGATTCTGTTTTAGTTCATTTGTCAACAATAATCAGAGGCATATGAAGCGTTCCCTGGCTGTGGATTGCCACATAGGAGCAGGGATAGTTAAATATGTAGATGTGAGTTATAACATAGAATGAAACATTGCAGTTTTCGTGTGGAATGGATTTTGAGATCTAGTTATTGTCAAAGGCGCATATACACAGCACCAAGCAAACTGAATTTTTACCATGTGAAAAAGCTATTTCTCATAGCTCCTGGTCACAGGTCCAAACGTGTGTACGTGGGAAACGTGCAGGCAAAATTGGGTCATATTATATGGAACTAGCCAATGGGGAATTATTGTATATAACTAGTAACATCAAAGGAACTAAAGTGTATTAGAGAGAAACAGATGCTACAGTCTATAGGTTCTTCTACCCTCAAAGCACCTCGAGCCCTGCTACCTACCTGTGGGAGGGTCTTCTGTACTGCATAGAGAAAGTGGAAACTAGCAGAGTTCACGTGACATCACATGACTCTGCTCCAGTCCTGCTTCCTCTGTGCAGTACCAGAGAACGCAGAGGGAGGCCGCTCCCTCTGCTGAAGTCTGTGAGCGGCATCGAGGAGCTGCAGTGCAGGTAAGGGGGTGGGGAGGGTGTTTGAATGAGTATGCGTGATTGAGGGCATTAATCTGTGAATGAATGAGTATATGAATGAGTGTGCGTGATAGCATGAATGTGTAAGTGCTGGAACCTAGTCAGTCAGTACATGCTGAAACCTAGCTAGCTGTCCCCTTGTGTATTGATGCTGCCAGCAGTATGGGGTCTGCACATCACTTACAGCCACCCTGTACCAGCATGTACTGGCTGACTTGGCATGATAGGAGTGCGATTGCTAACAGCAAGCACTGTGATTGCTGTTGGCATGATAGGAGTGTGATTGCTAAGTCATATTGCCATTTTTTTTGTCCAATTGTGGTGTGTTACCTACTTTTATTAAAAAAGTGAGTTTTTATTATTTTTAAAGATAGGGGGTCATTTTCGGTTTTTGCTAAGTGAACCGTGAATGTTTTGGTCCAGATTTTTCATTTTGGTGCATCCCTAGAATAAATAGAACTATTTCATTTTTAATTATCCTGAATTTGTAGTCACAACACTTTCTAGGCCCAGAAATCAGTGAGGGGAAAAGTAAAGGTTTTAATCATTTACTTTATTTTAACAGTGAAAAATGAGTGCGGCCCTCGCACTTATACAATTCTGATGAAGTGGCCCATTGCAGAAAAAACTTGGACACCCCTGGCCTAGATGGATAAGTTAAGCCTTATAGCACCATAATGACGGAGAAAGAATATAAACGCTAGAACAGGAGAACCATGACAACACAGCAAGCAATAATTAACCCCATTTAACATCATTTGCAGCACATTTATTGGAATCTGGAGTATTGCTTTAATCTGTCTACCTCTATACCCTGGTTATTGATGTTTTCTGACCCAAACAGCCACCCAAATAAACTAAATGTTTCCCCCGGGGAGGCATTTTAAAGCTTTTGTTCCGCATATAGTGAACACCCTTATAGCATGTCCTTACCCGCTGTCATATGACCACCTTTTCCATTGATAAGAGTGTTTGTTATTGTTCACTGATCACAGTCAGAGCCACTGGTGGAGATAAATGAACTTTTAGCCACTGTGACCTTCCTGCGTTCCTTCAATTTTAAAATCATAGTAATTGCTGTGAAATATTGTAATGGTGCTGTTCCACTCAAACAAAAACATTAGATAACTTTAGCAGATCTGCCACTTTGTTCTTTCCTCTGAAAGTTTACACACACACACACATATACACATATATATATATATATATATATATATATATATATATATATATATATATATATATATATATATACATATATATATACACACACATACACATATAGTTTAGGAATGACCTTTAGGTGTCAAAGGGTTGTCCCATATCACATATTTCATTTGTATTCCTTGAATTTCTGCTACTCGTTTTTCTTTTATTTGGTGTGTCACTGTTCAACAGGCTGGTAACAGTTACCAACCCAAAAATCATTTACATTTATATAAAATTAATTCATACATTTTGTATAGGGTATAGTGTTGCTACATACCAGTTAGCTAATCACATGATGTGTCCACACTCCTAATAAACACAGTTTTGGCAGCTCTTTATCATAGGGATTTTTCAGAAACATATATAATTTAATGGCTAGATCACAAAGTAAAATAAATATATATCTAATAAGATAATTAAATAACCGCGTCCCTTCAAGCCAGTATTTCCACCACTGGATGCATTAATTTGTCATTCACAGAGGATTGTCAAATATTAACATTTCTTAAGCATCTTTTTAAGACGATCTTGTTCTCTGTGTCATGGCAATACACAATGTTTTAGACCGGGGTCTCATTACAAATTGTAATCATTTGTAATGCATAATGGATATAGTGTACAGCTCTTGAAAGGAAGAGGGGAAAAAATAGAGTCAAACCATCGTAATCTGTGGATTTAGCAGCAGAGCGAAAAGCATACTTGCAGCCTTCCGGAGTTATTGTTAACTCCTTGCCAATTAAACAGAAAACCGTAACCTAATGCAAAAACATATTTTTCTCCCTCCCAAAGCATATTCCTAGGTAGGACAGAGGGTTCATCCGTCGCATACTTTCTTACCGAGCTGGGGCTTGAATGGCGTCTGACTTTGGGAGATTCCTTGCCCACGGATGCGCTCTTAAAGCTAATGCATGCATTGTTTTCAGAATGCACTCGCTTCACCTGGTTTGCAGCTTTTTCAAACGGGTCGAAACTGCTATGAGTCCTCTGCACCTTGACCTTCTTATCTTCGGGAATGGTGTCCAGAGGCTTAATTACAGAGTCCATTCCATGGCAGTTCCGAGTGGACATCTTGGTGACACATATCTGCAGGGATTATACGGAAACTCAGTAAGTGGTCACATAATATAAGTATTTAATGAAACAAACCCACACGTACACACACGCACATCTTATCCCGTAAAGTGCTGAGAATTACTATTATTCACTGTTGTGAAAAGCGAACATGCCCTCGTCATCAGGAAGTATTGTTTGGGTAGAACGCAACAATCAAATTAGTAATCAATCCCTTAACTGCCGAAACACGAGAACACAGCATCTGAATAGTGTAACCCAAACAAGCTCTGACACATAATACAACCTGTATCTAACTCTACAGAAGTGTAGCATCTGACAGTGTGTGCAAAACATATCCATACCTTTCTTTATCAGCACAAATGTATTATTGGCCTGTCATCTGTAATGCCCTTTTTATATATTTTCCTATAGACCCCATGCATTTTACTGCAATCAAATTGGATTTAGAAAATTAGACATCTGTCTCATTTAACTCCTTCCTTGGTCGCCTTTACTAAAACCGTATGCGGAAAGCCTACTTCTAGTACATGCTCGCGAATACTCCTGATTAAGTCAATTATTAAAATCAGCTAGAAAACCAGAAGCCAATCGCACACAAGCTAACAAAACGTAAGGGTTCACATAGCATATACGTAATTGGCTCCTGCAACTCCCGCTGATTTCAATTGGCTCACAGAGTAGAATGAAAGTTCTCCTGACCATGTGTAAGAAATGGACATATGTCAAAGACGACAAAATGGACTTCAATAGACCTATAATATAAAATAAGGCTGGAGTGGACCTTTAATACATATTAATTATTCTCTTGTGAGCAGATATCTGAAAATCTGTGAATCTACTACAATGAATGCATCTTTTGTATTTAGATCAGCTAATTATTAACCCCTTAAGGACAATGGGCTGCCCCTAAACCCATTGAAAACAATGTATTTTGAGCAGTCATTAAGGGGTTAATAAGTAATTCAATGTGGATTCACAAAAGGTCAACATTTTCTTTTCCGATATAGGGATGTTGAAACCCATATATATTTAAACGTACATATTATACATACGATGGAGTAACACTAGTTGGTAACGGCATTGGGTGTGCATGGGGCATGCTTAAGGCTATCCTGAACAAAAGAAAATGCCAACGACCAAGTACAGCTTGATGTCTTCCAGTAGGGTGAAAAGCCAATTAGATAGGCCAAACTGCTTGTGTGTGCCGTCACATGCTGACTTTTTATTACTAAAATTTATAAAAAATAAAATACATCAACCCAGCACCCACGCTATAGTTTTCTTTTTCTGAATTAATGTACACTGCTGAGAATTATTATTCTTACTCAAAAGACTATTCTGCATGTGAAGATAAATGAGCCTTTGGCATTAATAAAAGTGTCAATGTATTCATGTGCACACTTTTCATTTGTGTTATGCTTTAACACCATTATAGTCTTATTCAGGCTACACAAGCATGACAATTTTTATTGCTCTGGTTCAATGACTGGTGTAAACAAACGTTTAAAATTGACGACCGATTTTTCCAGATGTTTGTTTGCATAAAACAAATTCAGATTTTTTGCTTTTTGTTCTAACTAAGCCTGTTTTCTCACTTGGCTTATTCATCAAAGCAAGAACTGGCAGTAGACGTGCAATTTCAACATGTCGGCTTCACTATACATTATGAAGAGCCAAACTTATGACCTTCTGGTGCGAGAACTTTGGGTTGTCCATACATAATACTTAATTTATGTATAATTCGATCTCCTGAAAATCACCTCACTACTGAATTATTTGTTATATAGGGCCAGCTTAGCCAGTCTTATAGCAAAGTCCCAATAGATCACCCATCCCCATAATTACAATCTGCTCAACTCGGAGGTTAAGGACATCTATGGATGCGTCATGTTCCCTGAGAAAAGATCTGCAAATTAAAAAAGGTACCCACTGAGTCGGACACCGTAACTTGAGAATTTGAAAAGTCTTTTTGGAGAACTCTCAGTATGCTCAGCATTCTATGACCCACTAAGGTTGCTGTTTTGCCATTGATTAGACAGACAAGGTCATTGCAGCAATGATGACACCTCTTTGCAGTCCTAGAAACACAGTTTGTGCTAGCTTTATCTATTATGAGGCGAAAACGCACATACAAGGACCTATTACATTAGGACAGATGCTGATTTTGGAGCGAATGACTGAAGAGTGCAGCTTTCACACTGTATTTGGGCTTTTCTTACTAAACCATTCATTGCGCTGTTTTATTCAGTGATCAGATTTCAATCTTTATGAATGATTGAACCAACCTGAATATTCATTTTGCATAATTCAGCAGATCACACACACAGGGAAGTTGACACAATTTAAACTAGCCTTTTTGATACCCTTTTTAGTTGATTTTGTGGTTCTACTTGAAACCCTACTATAATATGCAAAACCAAGTTAATACATTTTTTTTAGTTTACCCCTAAGGCTACGGATTACAAACTTGTAAAGCGTGCCATGCATGGAAATGCTGGAATCAGTGCGTGCATTCGTTTCTTTGACATGTGACAGGGACACACAGCGTGAGCCATCAGCAACTTGAACATCGCACATGACAGTCCATTGGGCTTTCCGCCTATCCAAGTGTCATAGAAGATTGTTTTGTTCTAAAACATTTTTTGCGACCGTACTGTACATTCTATAGCAGACAATAGTGGCCAAGTGGGTCCAATTCTGTTTCTAAACATGGTTTAAATGCCTTAAGTAATTTTAAGTGGAGAAAATTTTTTAATTATGACATCTAAGCCTTTAGGTCGTGTTCCAAAAAGTTGTTTCTGAAACAGATGGCAGCATTGATAAAATGTTTCGCGTTGAACAGAGTAAGAAAACGCTGCAAAGGTTCATGAGCTAACCCTTATGTGAAATTTAGACAATGTATGCTTTAGAAGTAGAATGAAGTATCTTCTGGGTCATTCGGTTATTTGGTTCCCTTCTTCCTCTGCACAGTTAATACTCTCCCCGAGGTCACTGTCATTTGTTTCACAGTGAGAAATTGCATAAATTACTGTTCCGTGTCAATGGAAACTCATAGCAGTAATAATTTTTATTTAATCTCCAGATTGTACAGTCACATTAGCCCTAAAGCCAACTTCTATCTACTTTAGAACCTTTGGCATAATATACTCATCATTGTGTCATTCATTCACACTCTGCAAATCAGCATGTTTAGATGTAAAGTTCCAAAGAAAAACATTTTCTCCTTGACCATTAAATCCAGCGCTGTATACGGTAATGTATATTAGCATTGACAAACTTGTATCTCAATGAACCTCCTTTATCTGGAGGTTGCTATTGATGTAATATTTTGGGTGACTTTTCTTCCAACATTTTCAGCTGGTTCCTTATGGCAATGCCAATGAAATCAGTTTATGGTTGGGTGATTAGGACCAAGTCATTCTTTTAATCACCACAACAGAAGCCAGGGTGTTTGTTGAGTAGACTGGGATAACAGTACTACAATACAGAAGTGGTTAACAGGCCTAAAAACATATCCAAAAACAGCAGAGTAATTTTTAAATAATTTTTTAATCCAATAATGGTAATAACCATTCAAAATATTTTAAAATATATACTCTGTAAAAGTAAATTGATTCCCTACAGAGGGAGCATCAAAGGTAACAGATGGCAGCATTTTTTGGACATAACACTGGTATGCCAAACATGTAACCAAAGGATCAACTGTCAATTATAGTTAAATTAAATAATCTGTAAACAGTCTTCCAACCTGCGGTACTAGCATCCACGAGCCCTTCCTGATGGGGACCATCAGGTTCTTTACTATTGCTTTGGTTTCAGAAAATAAAGGATTCTTTTAGAAGGAATGTTGGGTAAAAGTTCCTGAGAAACCTGGACAACCCTGCTCTAGTGCAGTCAAATCAGTGTAATGTCTACCAGCTATTAATGATTAATAATACAGATCTGCTTAGCAATAAACATACAATGTAGAAAAATAGGACCATTTCTAGCACATCTGTTTTCGCTTTGGCCATGTAAAAGGTAGAATACAAGTTTTATGTCTGAAATGATCACCCGCCATTTAGCACAGTGGTGTCTGTCTGATGCTCAATGTTCTCTGTGCCGTGAAATGCGGACATTAAATTCAATAAGAATATATTTAGTTTGACCTACAATTATAGTAAACTATGGAAAAGTGGTAATTGGCCTACAATTTGGGGATAAATGTCAAAAGAAAACCAACATGTGATTCATTTGAACTGCTTTAATTTCCCAGCGAAACAAGAAGGCCTATGGCGGGGGAAAGGAAGAGGGGATGAGTACTCGTGTTTACATCATCACGCTGTGAACCTGCTGCACCTGAAAACATTGCCTGGGACTCAGTAATGCATTTTGAATAGATTTGTCCAATTTTGTGAATTTTTATGATGCGGAGGAGAGAGAGCAACCGCTCGGCGCCCCTCGTTCTCCCCCGCATCAAAAAAAAGAAAACAGCGTTTAAAAGCCGCTCGCTGGTGCCCGCTGCTTCACTGCTGGGCGCCGAAATATGACATCATATTACGGCGGTCAGGGGTAGGGGGGGAGAGGGTATATAGCGGGAAGGGGGGAGGATATATAGTGGGTAGGGGGGGGAGAGGGTATATAGCGGGTAGGGGGAGGGTATGTAGTGGGTGGGGGGGAGGGAGAGGGGGTTAGAAAGTGATAAGGGAGGGAGAGGGGGTTAGAAAGTGATAAGGGAGGGAGAGGGGGTTAGAAAGTGATAAGGGAGGGAGAGGGGGTAGATATAAGTAAAGAGTGTGCATTAATGTGTGGATGCATTGAGTGAATGAGGGAGAGCATGAGTTAATATCTGAATGTATTGTCTGAATGAGGGAGAGCATGAGTTAATGTGTGGATGAGTTGTCTGAATGAGGGAGAGCATGAGTTAATGTGTGGATGAGTTGTCTGAATGAGGGAGAGCATGAGTTAATGTGTGGATGAGTTGTCTGAATGAGGGAGAGCATGAGTTAATGTGTGGATGAGTTGTCTGAATTAAAGTGTGAATTAGTGAGTGACTGTAAAAGTGTTTGTGTACCATAGATGTAAAATTGTGGAAGGGCAAAGATGGCACTAGCAGGAGGTTTGAGCCTTGGGGACCAAGATGGCACAGGCAGGGTGTATATGGGACAAAGATGGCACAGGCCGGACTGTTTGGGGACAAAGTTGACTTGTGCTGGGCTATTTGGGGACAAAGATTGCAAATCTTATGTGTGTTATCTGGGTGCTGGTCAGGTTCTATGTGGGCAGTGTGGATGCCAGGGCTGGCTTTGGGGTGTGCAACCTGTGATCTATGCCTGTAATTTAGGGGTTTTTAAATTTACCTTTAATGCCGTGTTTTTATGCGAATTCCAATTGATCTTTACCTGCAAAGCTGGGTTTTTGTGTTATTCTGTAGATCCATATGTGCTATGCTATGTTTCCATACATTATTATGTGTACCTGCAAATACAGGGTTTGTATGTCTTATTCAGTTGATTAATACCTGCAATGCTGTTTCCATGTATTTATTTGATCTATACCTGCGATGCTACGTTTCATATATTATTATTGTATACCTGCAAATACAGGATTTGTATGTCTGATTCTGTTTATTTGATATATACCTTCAGTGCTGAGATCACAAGTGAATTTCAATTGATCTGGGTTTGTGTGTTGATCTATACCTGCTATCGGCAGCAGGGACTAATATTTATATATATATATATGGGCAGCAGGGGCTAGTAAATGGGATTTAGATATTTGGACAGGGGCGCAATTTCAGTGCTTGCCATAGGCGCTATTTTCAGTAGATACGCCTCTGGGCAGACGGCACAGGATCAAGGTCAAAAACAAGCCAAGGTTCAGTACACGATAGACACAGGTAGACTAGAAGCAGAAGCAAACAAACCCAGAGCAAATCACTATGTGACTCTTTGAACGGGGACTGAACTAGTGGGACAGAAGGTTTAAATTAGAACAAGGGCGGGAAAATCAACACCAATAGGATTGTGAATGACGTAATAGCGTGTGTGTGCAACACCTGCGAGCGTGCCACTTCGACACGCACTTTAGAGCACGGCGGCTCGCATAACAGTGTGCACGTCCTCTTGTGGAGAGGATGCGTGCGCGTCATCACGCGAGCGCCGCCCATCAGCAACAGACCGGCGTGGGACCCCGGCAGACACATAAAGCATGAAGGTGTGCTAACCTTTCCAAGCAAGTAGCTAGAGGAGGAAAGAAAAAGACTTACACCTTGACTATAGTTTTGAAGGAATATGTATGTATGTATGTATGTATGTATGTATGTATATATATATGTATATATATATATTTATATATTATCTCACAAAAGTGAGTACACCCCTCACATTTTTTGTAAATATTTTATTATATCTTTTCATGTGACGACACTGCAGAAATGACACTCTGCTACAATGTAAAGTGTACAGCCTGTATAACAGTGTAAATCTGCTGTTCCCTCAAAATAACTCAACAAACAGCCATTGATGTCTAAACCTTGGCAACAAAAGTGAGTACACCCCTAAGTGGAAATGTCTAAATTGGGCCCAGTTAGCCATGCATGTGACACACTTACGTCCCGTCAGCTCCAGTGCTGGTTTGGGAAAACGCTGCCCGCAGGGGTCTTTTTGGAAAGAAAAGTCTTCCAATGACTTCAATGGGACCGAGTCCTTCGACTAACAGTCTGCTTTAAGTAGTTGCAGGGCTGTAGGTTCTACATCAGGTAAGTGCTTTTTTATTTTATTTTCATTTTTAATGAATGCATACTAAAGCGGTCACATGTGTGTTAATCTATAGTGTGGGGGGGGGTCAGGGACACTAAGCTGATCCTTTAAAATGTTTGCTGTTGCAAATCTACAAATTCTAGCCTCCCCCAGTAGTCGAAAGCTTAAACCATCTTCGCACCACAAGAAAAATAATAAGTCATGCTACAAAAGCACAGCCAGGACTTAAATGCACTTAATATAATAAATTACACGCAATAGATTATTTCATTTCTGTAGAGAGCCTGCTCCTGCATTAGCATCAAGAGCTTTTATAAAGACTGATGTCCAACACCATAAAAAACCGAGTCAATTCAATAATACCAGGGTGATATAACACGATTTGGACAAACTCCAGAGGAAAAACAAAAAAACAGAATACTGTACTGAACATTATTAAACTGCACAAATGTAATAAGTCTGTGGTTTTATCATCATTGCCTCCAAAGCAAATAACAAATAAAATAGTGTGACAGCAGAGAACTGTTTTTACCTAAAGGGAATGCGTCAAAACACCGAAAAAAAACTGCAAAAAAAAACTGCGAACTAATGTATAGATTAACAATGTATATATTTCATTTACTACATTGTGCAGGGCCAGCTGTGCCCTTCAAGGCTAGGTATGCTAGGCAGCAGCCTATGCTTTCTGTTAAGTAAAAATAAAACAGCCAACTACCGATTAACCTACCTGGGAACTTCCCAGAGTAGGTTCCCTGTACTCACTCTCTATTTTGGTGGAATGGCTTTATTAAGGGATGGGGTTAATTCCACCTTAGGACAGGGCTAGCTCATGACAGCCTTCAATGGGATGGAAGTGGAGGAAGTAGATGGGAAGTGGCCAGGGAGCGAGCATGACCAAACACTGCTCCCTTGTCAGGAGAAAGAAGAAACCTCACCGAGGAAGCAGGACTTTAGCAGTAGACTCCGGGTCAAACACCGAGCAGCAGTTAGATCCTATACAATAATACAGCTGAGACGCGATCCAAGATAGATTAGGTTTAATAATTTATATGGTATTTTCTTGCTAGTTACTAATGAGTTAAACTATAATTGGTGGTGTGTGTGGGGGGCCTTTATTGTGTACACGCCATTCTAATTGCTTTGGAACTTGATTCTTTACATAAAGTATACTATTACTTTAAAGATTATTTACAAAAAACATCCTGAAACGTGCATTTATGAATATTTACGAAGGGAAAATTCAACTGAAACAAATGCAACAGACTGAGAAGTTTAATCAATAACGGTGCTGCTTTTATGATATTCCCGATATGTCATGGATTGTAGAGAAATTGCCACTTTGGCCAGGAAAAGCTTAGGGAATAAAGCCTTAAGCGATTGGCCAGAGATGATATAAAGATTTTCTTGTTTCTCATTTCGTTTTACTTTTAACATAAGACCTAATTCCATGATTGATCGGTATCACTTACTACAGTTATTCCCCATTATTATTTAAATATCAGTCTTCAAGATGCCAAGTTAGGCCCAAATCCCACTATACCTTTTACTTTCTTAAAGCAGGGTTTCTAAGACCTCTCTTCGAACATGACTAAGTGAAAGGTTTTTAATGGCATTACATTCAATTTGTGCAGATATTATTATATTCAGTAAATGTTAATTAGCATGTAAACGTGGACAATTAAAGTTTACAACGAGACTCATTAACGGAATGTTATTCGACGGCAAGCATATAAAATGGAAGTAGACTTAGACGTTATTTTCTTTTATACAACTTGTTGGGAGAAATTAAAACACACAAACCCCCCAGCTTCCCAGCACATTAAGGAGATGCCTTCACGGATGTTGGCTAGTCGGCAGCTGCATTTATGGTTTGATAAAATACGTGGACGGTGAAGCATGACTGCTACTTTAAAGCAACAACGTCAGAATCGCTAAATATTAAAAAAATCAAGCGATATGAATATCAGAGACTGCTTCTACTTTAATATGCATTCTTGCTTAGAGGGGATGTCAAGGACATCAGACTGTCCCTTTAAGACATGTTTCCATTGTTACTTCTATAGATGGAACGAAGCTGTCATTTAAAGGGAAATTGTCTCATATTAACAACGGGAGCCAACAGAGCAGTTAGCATTAATTTTATTTTTAAATTAAATGACAGCCTGCCAGATCTCTGGGAAAGCAAAACAAAAAAATGGCTCCCTGCTATGAAGTTATCCCCACTATCCGCATCCCAAAACCTGAACCACCAAAAAGGTGAAAACTTAATGGGGAGGAAAACCCTAAGCAAAAAACGATAAGATGACTGCTTTTTACGGCATGATGTTTTAATTATAGAGTGCCAGGAGATTCCATAGTATCATCACAATAATGGGGAAAATAAACACGAATAAACATTAGACATACTGTAACAGAAGGAGAGGAGCTGCTCTGGTGGGCTTACAATCAAGGTACACATATTGCAAATTCAATCTATAAATACTGTGCGATGTAGTGAAATGTAAAAATGTATGCAAATTTTTTTTCCTCTTATATAAACCCATAAGCCAGGAATATACTTTCCAAAATGTTTTTCCTTCTTTTGATGTAGCCGTAGGTGTCAGGTTGGCCCATCATGTTGCTTAGTAACTTGTGCAGTCTCTGTAGGAGTCGCATATACAGGATTTGGCGAGCCTCCCATCTGATCAGGTTACAGAGTATTTACCGTACTTAAGTGAAGCCATGACACAGCGAGGCCTGCACACACTCGTCAGCCTTACAAACGATCCCCTGAAGTATTACCGTATTTGCTCGATTATAAGACAAGGTTTTTTCCCCAGAGCAAATGCTCTGAAAAATACCCCTCGTCTTATAATCGGGGTCATCTTCTAATCAGACCTCATTCTGCTGGGGTCGTGCTGCTTACCGGGCTTTGGTCGCGAGCAGCGTCTCTGCCACTAGCAGCAGGAGAACAGGAAGCTAGCACAGTCCTCACATAACTCTGCCTCCCCACTCCTTCCTCTGGGGGCGGGGCCAGAGAAGTTGCTCGCACAGCCGGGCCCCTGCAGAAGTCTGCGAGTGGGAGATCTGCAGTTCAGGTAAGGGGGTGGGGGAGGGTTTTTGAGCGATGTGTGATTGTGTGATTAATGGAATGAATGAGTATTTAAATGTTTGTGAATGAGTGTGTGTGTGATAGCATGGATGTGTAAGGGTGGTGGTGGTGGTAGCCTGGCATAGGGAGGCTGTTATCACACTACTATCATCCCCAGGTTCCAGCATGTGCTGGCTGCCTTGGCTTGATAGGAGTGTGATTGCTGTTAGCAGTTATATATATATATACCTCCAGAAATGCCTTTTAACCCCCTATATGCCACTCAGCCTCATGATACACCTTTTAACCCCCTATATGCCAGTGGCATATAGGAGGGTATAAGACATTTCTGGAGGCAGAGTGGCATATAGAGGGTTAAAAGGCATATCATGGGGCAGAGTGGCAAAAAGGGGGGTATAAGGCATTTCTGGGGGCAGAGTGGCAAGCTTGGGGGCAGATGTCCATAACTGGGGGGGGCAGGTTGGCAAATAAAAGGAAATAAAAAATATATATTTTTCTCAATCATAGCTTTTATTAAATATGAAAATTAGTTTACATGAATTAATATTTACTTGTAAAACTTTTTTCCTATAGGGTAGTCTTATATTCAGGCTTTTTGTTTTTTTCCTAAATTAATATTTTTATTTGGGGGGGGTCGTCTTATAATCGAGCAAATACGGTATTACATTATTATACATTATATCACATAAACATATACCACATAGCAGCTTGTCTTTAAAACAATATGCATACTAGGTCACCAATGTGTTACAATGGCTGGCCAGCTAATATTGTTCAGCAGGGTTATGCCAGGCTGATTACCCGGGTTCATTCAAGTTACAATCTGCCAAGTTGCTTTTGCAAGCATTAAAGACGGGCAAGATGGAATGTGAGCTGTAACCCAATAGCCATAGTTCACACTACATACACCTTGCTTTAGGTGTTTGGTTTCTTGGTATGCTAAGGAATTGCCAATAAATGAAACTATATATTACAGGGCCATACTGGCAATCACGGGGGGCTGGCACTTTAAGGTCAGTAACCACCTGATGATGAAAGTGCAGCCAATGGCTAAAAGTGCACAGTCACGCTCTATGTTTTTAGGTTCATGTAGCGAGCTGCTGGGCATATCCAGCTACCGGCCGCACGCGGGAGCAGCAGATTGGTTAAGTGCGTGGGGCTGTCGGCCAGTGACCCATCCGGCATTTGCCCGGTGTGCCAGTCCAGGCCTTGTTTTCATAGTGCCAGGTGTTCTGGTTACTCTTCTGAATTACATGGCAAACTCTAAGGCTGCTCTTTAATATCAAACGCAATTAGCGGCTCAGAAATGTAGCCAAAACAGACCTAAAAACTTCAATGGCAAAGAAACATTAGAAACGCATTTCATACATTGTGGTGAATGTTTTTTTGTTTGCTTGTTTTTTTTAAAGTACGGCTTCCACTATTATCAGTCCTTAATCAAATGGCTTTTTCTTTTTATTCCTCACTTCCTTTTCCTTCAAGTCTTTGCCAAAATGGGTATTATTTGAGTATAATTGTTCAGACATGATATTAATATCTTTAACAGTGGTGATGAATGATACGAAACACACCACTATTTATTTCATTTTAAACATGTCGAATTGTGTCGAGCGGAAAGCTTATGGGTCGCCTGTAGAGTTACCAGCACCATCATCTCGTAGCATGAAAATAGATTACTAGTGTACCGGTATGAAATTTGGGGTGAAAGAACTGGATAATGGAAATTATTTTAGTGAGCTGAATTGTGTCACTGTAGGGGAGTTGTGCACCGTCAGGGCCCACAGAATGACGCACATTTATCTGAACTTGGATACATATATAAACATATAGAAACAGACCAGAAGCTTAACATTGTTGTCCCATGTATGTTTAAATTCCCACCATACTTCTGCTGGGAGGCTGTTCCACTTATCTTCCACTCTCTAAGTTATAATTAAAAGCCCAGATTCCCCAATCTGATTTTTCATGAATTCATAATTTTTGATAACGTCCATTTACTGTAAAATATTTTCTGCACATATTTTACCAATTACTTTAAACATGATGTAGTGTATCAGGTTAGTACAGAAAGACTTATGCCATATTTAATATATGT
The DNA here is from genome assembly GCF_027358695.1 of Spea bombifrons. Classification (NCBI taxonomy): domain Eukaryota; kingdom Metazoa; phylum Chordata; class Amphibia; order Anura; family Pelobatidae; genus Spea; species Spea bombifrons. Next base: position 15,763,705 of record NC_071091.1, on the reverse strand, counting down.
AATTCATGTGTGTACACATCATTTTTCATCCTGACACATCCCATTTCTTATTACAGGAAATAATTACATTAGATTTTTTTTCTTCTTAAACGTCAAGAAACATTCACGACTTAGGATCTGACGGATCAAAAGTGGGTCTCTTGCATTCTGCTCTTAATTTTTGCCAGGGGGTGTTAAGATCAACACCGTATCCAGTGAAGCTGTAAATCTCATGGGGGGAAAAAAAGAAACCATGGCAGATAAATAAGGAATAGTGTATATTCCATCATAAAGACAGACTCGGAGTACTGGGTGGGGTAAGTAGCACAACGCAGCCGGCGCTTACAGGGTTAATTCTAGACTCCCCATTTCTAAAGGTTTATAAACTGTGTACACTGGGAAAGACTCCCCGCGGAGAATTCGCAATATTCTTCTGGGACCTCGGGTTAACCTTCTGAGCAGCAGCGCTGATCTCATCTCTGAAACTCAGTCGGTTAAGAAGCACTGAGGTTTTAAATAATTTAGAATAAAGCGTGCATCAAGGCGGCCTCAAGAACAGGCACGAGATCTTTAAAATCCTGATATAACATTAGAATTAATTAAACTAAAACGTGTACAGTTTTCTCCTATTGTCCAAAAATAAAAGGTAAAACTTACCGTTGTTCCGTACTCATCATAGACCGCTTCACCTACAAACTCTTCTCCATGTCTCTGAGCAATGCCACCGATTGCGGTCAGGCCAGGCTCATTCAGCAAATGAATTCAAAACAGGTTTCTGCTCGAGCAAGCTGGAACGGGAAGGTTGTACTACACTGGAGAGAGGGGGAATCGATGACTACATAGAGGAAAACCTCTATAGGCGAGATATTCTCAGAGGATCGCCATGCACAGGGCGCAGATGTGTACAGTCAAGACAACATGCGCTTGTCTGAGACTCGCCAGCTTTTAAATACACAGCCATACGATGCATTAAAAAAAAGATATAATGCATAAGGATGGGCTTGCCTATGGAGTTTCACGGAAGGCAGGCTATCTAGTCTCTGCAGCAGAAACGCAGCCAGGGAGAACACACGGGCTTGACAGTTTGCGATATACTGTCCCCGTTTTAAATTGTATTGATTCGAAGGCGGACGTGAATACATAGAAGCAGACAAATTGCTGGAGGTGGTTTTGTTCTGAATCATAATAAAAAAGATGCATGTAATCACGGAGATGGCAGTCACTGTGGCCAATTCATTTTTTTTTCCTTCTTCCAAAGCACAGCAAGAAACCAATTAGTCTCTCCGAAACCTAATGAAGTTATATAACAATCTAAGGGCTTTTGAAGTTGGGAGCACAGAATATCCAACATGATACTCGCATAATAGCACAATACTAAATTGCTGGCAGACAGCCATAACCGTTCGCTGGCTGCTATAGTTAAAAGTTGGGTCCTTAGCGTGTAATACGCAAATAGCCTATTGCAATATCTGCATATCTAATTTAATTACAGATCTAGGCTGCAAGGCAGGAAAAAAAAATATTGCTCTTACTCTTAATATTGATGAATTATGGAAGCTGACAGCAAGCAGTGCAGAACCAAACATTCCACTAATCTTATTCTATTGATCTTCACGGCCCGGAATGGTGATGAGAAGGTGGCACTGGCACTTTAAGGCCAGCAGCCATAAATGCGGACAGCGGCTGGATTACTGGCACTACGGCTTTATTCCCACAACAGCATGTTGCAATAAAACATACCGTATTTGCTCGATTATAAGACAACCCTGATTATAAGACGACCCCCCAAAATCTGAATATTAACTTAGGAAAAAAAGAAAAAGCCTGAATATAAGACGACCCTAAAGGAAAAAAGTTTTACCAGTAAATGTTAATTCATGTAAACTATTTTTTTTAATAAAAGCTATGATTGAGAAAAATATTTTTTTTTTGTTTTTATTTCTTGTATTTTCCAACCTGTCCCCCAGTTACGCACATCTGCCCCCAGGCTTGCCACACCAATATGGCACTGTGGCCCATGATATGCCTTTTAACCCTCTATATGCCACTGTGCCCCATGGTATGCCTTTTGACCCCCTATGTGCCACTCTGCCTCCAGAAATGCCTTATACCCCTATATCCCATTCTGGCATTTAGGGGGTTAAAATGCATATTATGGGGCAGAGTGGCATATAGGGAGGTATAAGGCATTCCAGGAGGCAGAGTGGCATTAAGGGAGTTAAAAGGCATTATATAGAGCACTCTGCCTCCAGAAATGCCTTATACCCCTATATGCCACTCTGGCATTTAGGGGGTTAAAAGGCATATTATGGGGCAGAGTGGCATATAGGGAGGTATAAGGCATTTCAGGAGGCAGAGTGCACTATTAAATGCCCCCTTAACGCCACTCTGCCTCCTGAAATGCCTTATACCTCCCTATATGCCACTCTGCCCCATAATATGCCTTTTAACCCCCTAAGTGCCAGAGTGGCATATAGGGGTGTAAGGCATTACACACACACACACACACACACACACACACTTACTTACCGGTGCTTCCAATTTCCTGCTGCATTGCCGGGGCAGCGGGTTGACGTCTCATTCCGCGGCAGCCGGAAGGAGGTGGAGTTGGCAGCGGGGGTTTGTATGCGTCCGTCGCAAATACCTTCCCCGGCTGTCAGAGATCAGGAACTCTGGAACTCTGTTCTCTGACAGTCGGGGAAGGTATTTGTGACGGACGCATACAAACCCCCGCTGCCAACTTCACCTCCGGAAGCACCGGTAAGTGTGTGGGGAGGGGGGGGCGACGACAGGAGGATCCAGGTCCCCTGCAGCGGTGCGGGGGATCTGGATCTTAGTCTCCTAATCAGACCTCTATTTGAGGTCTGATTAGAAGACGACCCCGATTATAAGACGAGGGGTATTTTTCAGAGCATTTGCTCTGAAAAAAACCTCGTCTTATAATCGAGCAAATACGGTATATTCTTATTTTGATGATGAGAAATTACAAAGAGCCAATTATCTGGCCTCTAGAATGCATATTTAATGCAGAGAATAAATTCTTCATATTTTGTTGACGCTTAAATAATCTAAATTGTTTAAATAGCTTGCAGTTGCATGCCATAATTGCTAATACCGTATTTGCATGATTATAAAAACGACCCCCCAAAATCTGAATATTAATTTATGAAAAAAAGTTTTACCAGTAAATGTTAATTCATGTAAACTATGTGAACAATTTTTTTTTTAATAATAGCTATGATTGACAAAAATATTTTGTTTTTATTTCCTTTTTTTTTTTCAACCTGCCCCCTGGCTTGCCACTTTGCCCCAGAAATGCCTTATACCCCCTATATGCCACTGTGCCCCATGATATGCCTTTTAACCCTCTAAATGCCACTGTGCCCCATAATATGCCTTTTAACCCTCTAAATGCCACTGTGCCCCATGATATGCCTTTTGACCCCCTATATGCCACTCTGCCTCCAGAATTGCACTTGCGATTCGCGTAGACAACTTCCGCTGCAGCCGAGAGGAGGTGCGGTTAGCAACAGGGGTTGTCTGCGTCCATCGCGCAGACCTTCCCCAGCTGTCAGAGATCACGGGGAACTCTGATCTCTGACAGCTGGGGAAGGTCTGCGCGATGGACGCAGACAACCCCCGCTGCTAAATGCACCTCCTCCCGATTGCAGTGGAAGTTGTGTACACGAATCGCGTAGAGCTCTACACGCTGCCCGGAATAAGCACCGGGGACCCAGAAGTACCGGTAAGTTGGGGGTGGGGGGGGGAGACAGGAGGATCCGGGTCCCCTGCATCGCTGCGGGGGATCTGGATCTTAATCTCATAGTCAGACCTATTTGAGGTCCGATTATAAGACGAGGAGTATTTTTCAGAGCATTTGCTCTGGAAAAAACCTTGTCTTATAATCGAGCAAATACGGTATTCATATATATATACACACAATTAATATTTTTCTCATGTTTTACTTTTTTTGTTGAAACAAATGTCTTAAGTAAAATATTATAATACGAATTGCTTCAAGTTATTGATAACTTTTTGACCCAATACAGTATTTCTTGCATATCTTTAAGGGACACTCCAGCCATCACATACACTTTATTACATATGAAGGCTAGGTGGTCCCTTTAAACCAAATGCATGGAGGGATTCTGCAGATCCCCCCATATACATGCACCTCTTCCGCTCAGGAGATTTTCTATGGAGGAGATGTGTTTGGCTGAAAGTACCTTAAGTAAGCATATATGAATGCATATTGAAGCATACTCAAAAAGTACGTTATTTTGCATTCTTCTTTAGCAGGGCTGTCAGGGACACTAAACCGTCCCTTTAACGGTTACCTTGCCTGAATAATTGAAGGGTCCCAAGATTTCTTTTGATAAGATTTTGTAAAGCACTAATGCCTCACTATGGACGTAACCACAATGGAATTACAAATCTATTCATCCTGAAATGGCTGGTAGTTTCACACAGAAGAGCACCGTCTAAAATAACATTATTTTAGTTATGGATTTGAGCAACGCAAAAAAAAAAAAACCCACACCTTTTCAATGCTGCCTCAGAGTTAGCTCTCATAAAGCAGGTGCGTCAATTTTCCCAAATCCTACACAAAATAAACCGATGCGAAGGCGTTCATAGATTAAAAGGGGGCGCTGTACGTGTTGCCCCCACCCTGTGTATACCACAGTTAACTTTTTTTCAGAATCTGTATGATTATTACTCCCCACTAAATCACTCTATCGTGAGCTCGCTGATTGTTACTGATTGCTTCAGGCAGTTTTGTAAGGAAAAGGAGATTGAGAAATCTTCAGGACCGGGAATTGACTAGACGTGATGCCACAGAAACCGAGTTACTACAGAACACAATATTTTACACCAACCAGGGGGATAAACACTACTTTAGCCCATAGTAAATGCCATAGTTCATCAGTTTAAGATCTTTCCAGTAACATTTAAATATAGCTACCGTGTATCTTGTCTTCACGCCTCAACCTGAAATTATACTAGACACGATAATTACATAAACTGTAAATTTACAACATTTTCATTTAAAAGAGGGTGCCAACGCCTACCGTTTGTGGCAAGTGGCAAGTGGAATTTAAAATACATTTAAGCACCTGCTTATTGCTGTCCTGCTTGAAGGAGCCTATACAAGTCTTATAAACCCTAAAAACCAGAGGGCTTGTGAGAGATGAACACCCCCAAACTATTAAGGGTTTCTGCTTGATGATTGCCCCTTTTGAAAATGAACCAACTTCATATCCCACCCCCAACATTTTAGGTGGTCTAGACACAACACCCTCATTTGGGTGTGGATAGAGATAAGGTGGGGTGTGATATGACATCATATTGCAACGTTCTGCGTTAAAATATTGCAAGGTGGCCATGTGCCAGCTGTGACCCACTGTGCTGTGCGGCAAAAGCAAAGACCCCCAATGTTACAGCTCAGCGGGACGTCCAGGGAAATCAGGACTCTTCCCCGCAAAACGGGAGGCTTGAGAGGTAGGGAATTGAACATCGCCTTCTGTAGACTCAGGTTTCACAATGACCCTTAGCGGTACCGCGTGTATCCGCTGCCAGATGAGGAGGTTCCAAGCTGCACATCTGCCCCTTCCTCGTTGCCTAAAACTTTAGATTTGGCTTCCCCACCCATTCCCCTTTAGCAGATTGATACATGTTAAACCATAGAAAAGCAATAGCCTACAATCAAATAATTTAGATAGCCTGGCCAAAGTATGCATCATGAGGGCAATTAAAAATAAAATCATAATTAATGAAGGAGTGAATTCTAAATATATGCATAGATTTTTTTATTATTTTCAAAATTAGCTTATTGCTAAATTCGATTTACTTGGCTGAAGCACATGTAGCGCACAGTGGAGGCCACTTACATTTCTGGATGGTATCCATCCACAGTTTGATGTACACACGGTGCGTCAAACACCCAGCAGCAACGCATATGGAAATTAATATACATGTTCAATGCTGAAGAACTAAACATACACTTTTGTTTATCTGTAGTCTGTTACACTCCACCGCGGACAACCTAAATGATCTGCTGGTGTCATTTAAAGAAAGCTTTGGCGGTTCCCAAAATGACTGATTTGTGTTTACATCCTCGTGTTGGCTAATGAGCCGCTGCTCCTTGAATCCAGCATGCTGTGTACAAATTCAAATACAATGTTTTTTCCTTAGAAGCATGAAGGTAAATTAACATATCAATGAAGAAACCAGCACAGGTCACAATAAGGCAATGGGATAAATTATAATTCAATGCCCGCTATATGTAGCCAGCTAGCCTTTCCTTTACAGCAAAATACACAAACTGTCAGAGACATGATTAAAGAGGACATGTCACCGTCACGGCTTTTAGCATAATGAAACTCATTTATTAAAGCTACCTAAGGTTTGAGCCCTTATCAAACACCTAAGGTAGCTTTAATAAATGAATTCAGTCTGCGTTTTGGAGGCGTATGGTTTAACTATTTAAAGCATGTTGTTCCCCATGGGAAACGAGGACAATTTTTATAGTTTTACAATAATTAGATTTGGGCGACTGAAAACCTCATGCTCAGATTTGACCGTGGCCGATCTATACATTTTAAAGCTGTTCAGAGATACTTCATCGTAGGCAAAAAATAGGACTTATTCCCTCTTACTGACTACTCCAGCAGGACAGAGTCCCGGCCACTGAATATGTACATTGGTGGCAAAAATGGCATTCCCCATAAGCAAAGTGGCCAGGAAAAGAGACATCAACCACGTGCAACCTCACAGCCAAGATCAACGTATAATATGTCATTTTATCAACGAGATGAAGGTTCTGGACTGAAGGAAAAGCTTGCAGGGGAAACAGGCACATTGTCTTTATAAAGATACGACAGCAGCCCTAAAATCACACTGGGAATGTTAATAAAATGTCAAATCTATTTGCTTGATCTTCAAAATATCTGCAATGTTGTTCTTATGCGATCTCAGTAAACAAACAAGCTACTGCTCGCTGCCCTTGTGAATTCTTGAGTCTCGCTAGCTATAAATGTTCACAGTAATAAATCCGTCTTATGCAATGCCATGACATAAACCGAGCCTAGTTTAATAAAAGTAGACACCCTTCATGAAAGCAGTGTAAGTGGCATACGTATTCATTAGGGACCAAGATGAAGTCATCCACTTCCTTCGTTAGCTGTAATAAACTAGTCAGATTTTAACACTCTTGCTTAAAGAAAAACGTCTTGTATTTTCAGTGTATAATTTCTTTGTATAATTTGGTTGTTTTTATCCCAGTCTACCGATCAAACAATTACAGCACCTACCATGCTGGTTGTGGTCAGCAATAGAGTACTTCAATACAAATTACTCTCTTAATATCTTAATATATAATGTCACATGACTCCTTACAATTTTGATTAAGATCACAATAGCAATCATAGACTTCCACAAAAGGGCGGAGCCTCCGCACACACCCTCTCCCGGATTGGAGGAACCGGGGTAAGGCTGTTTCATAGCCCCTTGGAGGCAGGAGGGGGCAAGCCACGGATCCCTGTCTACATTACATGCAGAGCCACTTTGCAACGCTCAGTAAATTTGTGCATTTTAATTTACACAGATTTTAATTTGCCATTTTCATTAATTCGTATGAATGTCCAAAAACAAGAAAGGAGGCTCAGCAAAACTAAAATTAAGCAGAGAGCTCCAAATTGTTTGCATTTCACTTCTTTTTCACTTCCTCGCACACACTTACAGTCTCATTAACCCCATCACACTATCACTCATGCTCCCTCAATGCCTCCCTACCTTCTTAGCCAACCACTTTCATGTCCCTGTCTTCTTTTTTTTGCAGCTATGCTACTTCTCTTGCTTCTTCTTGTTCTTCTGACTTCTTTCTTCATCCTTTTGTGGTAGTACTCAGAGAGCCCAAAGTAATGCAGCACTTTCTTCAAGGGTCGGCATGCATTACTCTGGCTTCACGGAGTACTTCCACAAAAGGACCGCTCCATGTTTTTTTCTTTTTTATTCTGAGATCCCTGAAGCCTCTGGATATTGTGAAGAGTGTTTTTATGAGAAACACTCCAAAGAGCCTTTCCTTTTTCTAGCAGGCTATTGGTCCCATTGTCATACATAGGATAAAGGTGTATTCAATTCTAAACCTCAAATGAATTGGCAGCCTGTAAACATATGACTACAACTTTAAAGGCACCATTCAGTTTTCAAATGCATACAATAGCTGAGGTTATTTTAAATGCATGTGCCGTGTTCCCTTGCGAATGTATGGGGGAGGGAGACTCCGCCATATGAGTTTGCCCCAAACTATTTTCCATGTAGCAGATGTATCAGATCTGTCAGTGGTGAGAATCCTTGAATCAGTGTGAGGTGGAAAGCTGCAGCTCTGCAATTTGTCATTTTTTTTAGATTTTTCTTGGTATTCTTGTAATCTATTTAATTGTTTTTATCAGCAGTAGATGCAGATCAACCAGCATGGGGGCTGCAAGGCTCCCCGATTATAGTACACAATGCATATTTATATTGATAAATCTCAAATTAATGCATAAAAACATGGCATCAAATATTAGCTTCTTGGCACTCCTGACACAAATTAATGGTGTAACATGTGAATAAATCAATCTAATTTTGTGTATTAAAATATGCATTAAACACCATCACCAATCTATTTTTCCCAATGCTGATTTTGCTTCCGTGATAAAAATATAAGTGTTACAATTTAGCTTCAGCACAAAAAATACACAGCTGGGATTAATGCTATTAAAATAAACAAAAAAAATCTATGCTCATTTTGGCCTTTTTATTTTTACCAAGTTCTACATGTGAAGCAATCGTCAGCACCAAAAGGGACCATTTTTGTTAATTACCAGGAGTCATCAGAATTAAGACAGAGTTAGAGTTTGGGTTGAGTCTGCCTTTTTACCTGCCAAACCAGACTTCGTGAGCCATCCCACTGAAGTCCTCCAGGTTTACACAAAGCCTTAGACATGAGGAGCAGGACCAAGTCAAGTGTTCCACTCCAACCCTCATTGGCCCAGCTAGCTTTATATAGCATTACTTTCCCTTTTTTAATTATGTTTATAAACACGGCCCTCTGAATTCTAACGGCCCTCTCAAACACCATATGTTAATAAGTATCTTCTCTATTCAGCCATCAGACTTCCCACAGCTTAAACAGTTGGTAGACATTCAATAGAAATTTTTAAGGAGCAACGACCATGAAGCATTTCATAGCACAGAATCCCTCTAGTAAATATAACTTAAGTAGTACAGGGATTATACATCTCAATTGAGCATCTACATGCTGCAGAGATGTCTATCATCACACAAACCCTATTAATATACTTCACATAGGGGAAAAGGCAGCTGCAACAGGTGTGGGATTATATAGCCATTTTACTTAAATCAAAAAAAACTCAATATATTCTTGAACCAGCACTCTTACCAGAATGTTAATTAATGATGAGTATGTTTATTTTGACAAGGCCATTAATATTTATGCTCTAAATAGACAGCTAATTGGACATAAAATGACTGCTGTGCATCTTAAAGGAAGACTACATCTACTATATACACATTGTGGTTCATTTTCTTTATCTAGTTGCACCCCACGACAATGTCTAAATAATCAATTTGTGCTTGTTGTTTTTTTTTTGGTTTTTTTTTAAAGCTCTTAGGGCAGACTGGGTATTCTTTAAATAAAAGTTTTTACCTTTTCATCTATTTGTATGATTTGTATTTCGCCATGATGAAAAGCCACACTCTCCAATGCAACTGATCATAAGCACCAATAAAATTTTAATTAGAAATAAATTGTAGTGTAAAAATGAAACCCAAGTAGTAGTAATCCCTAGCACGCTGCCTATGCTGGACCACAAGAAGAGAGACTCCTCCTGAGCCTATAAAAAGTAGGTAAGCTGGGAGGTGCTCCTAAATGTAGATGTCTACAACTTAAAATTCAATTGCATAAAACATTCCAGTTTGCTTATAGGAACCATACTGGGACCAGTTGTCAAATCCAAGGGTTCACTTACTTTTTCCACCAACACTGTGAATGTTTATTGGATGTGTTCAATAAAGACAATTGAAGCCGGTTGTTTTGTCTATACTTGTGAAATAGATGTGGATCAGAAAACCAGGCTTATCCAAAGGCTTAATTTACTTTTTCTTACCACTGTATTCCATGTTTAATGGCATCTACCTACCGTACAACAAAGAAAAAAGCAGAATGGAAGATATGGAAGTGAAATTTACTGACCTAAACAGGAATGAATTCTAAACTCTGGTAATAATTTACAAAGCAAATTATGTGGCTTTTTTCTGTTTTTGGTTTTTCTATATGGCTTTTATTCAGTGAAAACAAACTGGCATTTCACTTAAAAGTGATGCTATCAACCTAAAGCACAACACTGTTATAGTGACCCCCACTTAAGGATTCAAATTAAGGACTTGAGAAAAAGTGCTCTAGACAGTATATCAGGTTATTATTCAATAATGTTCAATCCCACAAAAAGCACTATTAGTATGGTTGGTTTTGTGTCACGTGGCAATTATTCATTCCCTAAAGTAATAACATTTCTAAATTTACAATTGGAACAGCTCTTTGAGAAGGCAAATTGCTGAAACCTACCACCTGGCCTAAAATTAAATATAAAAAAATATAAAATAAAAAAGAAAAAATCAAAGCAATTGCTTGGAAAAGAGATGTATATAATTGATTCTAATTCTTCTCTTTATGTAATATTAGCCTGCATTTCCTAATTGTCTGTAAATTAAGCCCCAATTTCCTATCCGAAATAGCAGATTGTTTACATTGAAGTGCAAAGAGCAGCCTATGTCATTCTTCCATCAACACCGCCAAGTGGTTCTCTTCAGAGTCAGCTGTTTCAGTCCTGCACAGCTGGACCTACATGGCAGGCGTCCCAGGAGATGCAAACGCTTCTGTTTACTGAACTGATAACAGTGCGGAAATCCTTATTTGCAAAACATCTTTGTGCAGTAAATATTGCGCTTAGAAAGACCACAAATCTTAAAGGCTGCTTCAAAGAGGTGTTGGTGACTCTAAGAAGTTTACAAAAAACGAACAAAAAAATAAACTGCGCATTTAAATAAATTTGTATCAAATAATTCCCATATTGAATCTCACAACAAATCTTGGCAGCGTTGAAACTGCCTATAGCTTTTTTCAATCAATAGTTTTAGCGATAGATTATATATATATATATATATATATATATATATATATATATGTTTGTGACTTTGGGTAAAATCTATATAGCCACTGTTAATACGTTTCAGTCCTGAACGCAGCAATGTTACAGATGACCTATATAATAAACATACACTAGAACTCCCTACAGTAGGGGGCGCTAGCCATCCCAGGGTGAGACAGGTGTCCAAAAGGCATTTAGTTGGATGAAACTGGGCATGGAGTAAGAAGGCTGTGAGTGGGGTGTGGGCATGACCACTCACTGATCCTCTACTTGGGGTAAGAAGAAACTGACCTGGGGAAGCAGGGCTTTTCACACAGAGTGCCCTGTATGATTATAATGAATAGTACAAGTACATGAATGCCACAAGTTAACAAAATTAATTCATTGTTCTTTTTAAAGGGTGTTTTACAAGTTTTTGACTGGGACTGTTCAACTTCCAGTGGACTTGGAATCTGGAGGGATAAGGAGACATACATTCCACTAGATCACAAGATCAGGTCACCTCTTTTCTTTTAGTACACCCACCCTTAAAAAATATCTTTACATAGTTACAGTTCATCAGATAAGATTTTGATTGGAAATATATACTGTTCTATACTGTCTGACCCAAATTTAGTAGCCGCTAAGCATCAAACCAATTTTTGTTATTTATACCAGGGCCATATAGTTCAACCTTTAGAACTGGCATAAAATGTCTAAATACAGGCAAAATACCAAATTATTCAAAAATAAAATTCCCAATCCAATAAGACACATAGGTCATTTAGATTAAATCGTTGAACTTTGTAACTAAGGAAACTGATTTTTAGAATAAACAGAAAAAGATGGCTAATACATATAAAATCCATTCCCCACTAGGGAAATTAGAAGACAAACATTGTTTAACAGTATTTGAAGGTCATCTCTGTTAATGCTTTGTGAGGCATTAAATGTAGTTGGACACACCACGCTAATAAAAAAAGATGGAAAGTTTGGGTATTGCTTTTTAAAGCAACAGGTGCTCTGTTTCTAACAAAACAGTCCAGATGATGGATGAAGCCCCAAACTCCTGACCATTTCCTATTGCCCCACAGTGGCTAGATTAACGGTACATCTTCATCACATATAATTATATAATATATGGATATGTATGAGTAGATTAAGTCTTCCCAACATGTTTTGCACAAAGGGCAATCTTTAATTATAACGGGAACCTTAATCTTAACCCAGTGGTACCCACAGTGATCAACCCTTCATACAGTGTGACACTCCATATGTACCCAACACGGGATGCCTGTTGTAGTCCCTAAGGTAAGCTTGACCTTGGGAAGCTGTCCCTTTCACCCTGTGTTATAGATGGCCATGGTTACTTGCAGGCTGCATTCTGTTTATTCTCTAACTAAATATAGATAGTTAAATGCATGGTCCTTAACGCACACTTAGACTTATGTCTAAGTACCCATACACTTTTCTTGGAATGTTCTCAGATAACAGATGACCATTGCATTCTGAATAAATAATATCAGACATGAAATGTACACAAGGTATCCTCTAAGGGTACTTTGTTATTCACAAGAAAGAAAATGTTTTGTAACAATGATACAACGAGTAGGGATACCATCCCCATACCTACTCCCAACTTGTAACCTTTACTTTTAATGGATATATTTGTTAATTTAAATAAGAAATATTTTATATTCAAATCCAAAATAAAAGTTTGCTCTATACACAAATTATACAATGTAATAATAATATCAAATAATGTGCAAATAAAATGTGTAGAATTAATTTTGTTAATATATAAAGTGGTCAATACACAGAGTGTACCCGACAGCTCTACTGCAACTTTTCTGTGAAATATTTATTTATTAACATGGTCTTCCCCATTAACTGCAAGCCAAGCTCTTCAGATGATCCCTGCTTAGATTAAAATATCTCCCTTGACATCTGGACTATGTTCCATCAATAGAAATAGATTTCAAGAGCCATTCACAGAACCAGTAACGTGCCAAATTGCCTCCAGCATTGCATCAAACGATACGATAATGCAGACTACATCTGTATGATGGTCCATTAACAGATAAACTATAGCCTCTGTCTGCCAACCCCTACTTTAATGATTGCTTCTGTATACCGTACAGTTAGCACACTCTCTTTCATCTCCATCTAACCTTTATATTAAAAAAAATGCACTTCCTAGTGTGTGTGTGTGTGTGTGTGTGTGTGTGTGTGTGTGTGTGTGTGTGTGTGTGTGTGCGCAAGTCCTTAAAAAAAATCTAAGGATTTCTATGTATATGTCACTCACATATACTCGACCTAAACATTTTTTGCATGGCTGTTTTTTCAGCCTCTCTCTTCCGATTAACACAGTGTTAGTTTCTTCTGTTCACAGGTGGCTCCTTAAGCAAAGGTCTTTTTCTAAAAAAAGTTTATAAAAAAAATAATTAAAAAAAAAAACGGAGAAATCTGGAGAACCCATCTTGGAAAATTCCAAGAAAAGTGTATTTTTATGAATTAACTTTCTGCTACATAAAGCATGATAATGTTGCATTTTGGTTTCCAAAAGAAACAGACTTTGAAGTAGCGAGTTTAAAAGAGAAAGGATACATTTGATTATGTGAACTTGCGGTACCGGAATACAAAATACTGTTTTAGTTTTCAATAAATGGTGTGAAAGAGTGAAATATAACATTGTCATACGCTCGCTAAAACATGAAATGGAGAGGTGGTAGTGTAAGAAAGTTTGGATAGTGGCAACTAATATACAGAAGGCTGTCCATTATGTAAGATAACTAGTTGTCCTCTAGATTCAGCTGTAATCAACATATACATTAGAAATTAACATATATAATGTATATTTTATGAAACAGTGTCAAGTAAGGTCTACAAATAAAGTTAGGGCTTCACACTTGCCAAATAAATGCAACCGGGGTCCTGCCGTGTTACGCATTTTAACTCTAAAGACCTGCTGAGCTTAAGGGCACAAGCAAGATTATATATCATACAAACAGCATTGTGGAATTACAAGAACAGTGGGACTGAATGTTTAGCAAACATTCTAAATAAAATATAACCATTTAGGGCTTCTTTTTCTTTATGACTTGCGCTGACCCTCGTGTTTCCTTATTACTTGCAAAAGATGTCTCCATGGAAGCCCCATTTTGGAAGTGGATAAGAGTACATGCGGGACCTGGATTTGCTCCCAGACTTGGCAAGATCTTTAGAGACGTTTATTTTTGGCACTCTAGCGAGCTGCAGATTGGCGTTGGAGACATCTCAAATCAGCACAACCACTTCCACTCACTTGGAAATATTGCATACCATCATGATTACGCCAAATACTATATAAAACAGTGTTATGAAATTTCTCTATTTCTGCTTAAAACGGTATAGTCATTGCCAATATTCTTTTTTTGTTTGCACTGTATTCAAGTTGCATTCTTTAGTTATTGGAGTTTGAAAACTTCTGTCACATATCCCACTGGCTGTCAGTACTGAAAGCAGGAAGCATACGTCAAGCACATGGTCAGTAGCGCTCCATGTCAAAGGAAAACTATCTCCTACTGAAGTCAATATAGGGCATGGGAATCACATATGTGCTAGTTTGTCAATGTTCAGTCACCACATAGTTAGATGAATCATTTTTAAGTTACATAATCTAGAAGGAAGTTTATCATGAATAACCCAAAAAACAGTATCCAAAGTGGGCCATGGGAACATAAGATGACATAGTCCACACAAGCATGAGCGCATATTTCTCTCTGAAAGCCACTCAACTACAACCTTAGGTAGATTGTGAGCGGTAGTTTCATTTATGTAAATAACTTGCCATACAGCAAGAATACATGCACCAGCCACCAATAAACAGTGACATATTCTGGATGGTGGGTCCAGGGGGACAGTAAAAAATGAGGGCAGATCACCTTACTGGGCAATCAGGCTGCCAGGTGCATCCCTGCTTGGTGGGCTGGGTGCAGATATCCCCAACCAAGCCACTTGCCTTATGGAGATGCCCTGATAAATACAAATATCCATGGAAAATTGGGTTGTAAAGATGTACAATTTGTGTCTGACTAAATGCAGATTTTCACAGGGTCATGCTAGGTTAATGCAGATCATGGCTCATGAGGACCGTGCACAAGCTCAGCATATTAGTGACATGACTCACATGTGACAGAAAGCGGCCTTCATGACTGTAACAGAATAAATCAGCATTGAATGAAGAGGCACTTACCAAAGCACTGCTTCTTCCTCCTCATGGAAACAATTTTAAGGGTTGATAATATTAAAAGTGCTTATTATTCACGTGAAAAGTCTAACATTCTACAACTGCTTTCTCTTTAAACACAAGGTTGTTGTAAGCCTTTTAATTAAGTTACAGTCACAGTTATCATAATATTTGTTGTGGTAACACAACTGTAACTTGTAAGAATCACTTGACAGCTCTTTAATCTTCAACAATGTTGTATAAGGCGCTGGCTCCAAGCCACACGCTCTGACACACTCCTCTTAATTACAGAGAGCAAACTCTGTGCTGCCTACAGGATGCTTGGACTTGGAAAGAGCACATCCCGCAGAGACCAGTGACCCTGTAACTACAGATTCCTGTTTGGCGCTGTAAGGATCCTCCGCAGCTAATACTGTGCCTACAAATCAGCGTCAATATAATCTAGCAAACTCATTAACCTGTAAGGAAATCATGAGTTCTCTCCAAGTGTTCAAGCGCAACTTTGCATTTTTTTTTTATTCAAGTTAAGAGATTTAGGAATGGGAAAAAAAAATAAAAAAAAAAAAAAAATTATGAACCTAGACATAAATGGGGTAAAAAAAATAAAAATAAAAAAAAGATAAAAACACATTTTTGGCTTCTAAATATTTTAAAGGTTAGCATGCAGATTTATGAATATGCTTAACCCTTAGTTGTAATCATGCAAGCAATGGCTCACCTGTGTGCGTAATGTCCTGTTCCATTGTATTGATTTATGCAGCAATCGGAGGCGTGTATGTTACTTCCAATCAGGTTACATTGCAGGTAATTTAGGGTCACTGCCTGCTGCCCACACTTTGTATGGACCTCCCCTGAAGGCACAGTAGATAGAACTATGTAGAAATACGGATCAGGAACATTTTGGTTCAATTTGGTTCGATTAGCTGCAGTCCATTATCTTAATGAATGGGCAAGACAGGGACGGGATAGCAGGTCTTGTTTCTACCTCTGCAGATGCCTAGGAGACTAGAGATCTATGCTAATATCCTATCTTCATTAGTTCGGGGACTGCCCCAGTATCTTATAGCCACACTATCTTTGGATTTTATTTCAGTGTATACCAATATAGGTAGGATTCATGTCGTTTTTTGGTTAAAGTTTAACATTTAGTTCACAGATCTTCGTTCTGGCCCAGAAGATTTATCTAAAATATCTGGTACACCTTAAACACAGATAGAAGCTGCCAACTCTTTGAACAAAATTTCCAAAGTGCCAGACGGCTGAGCAACTTTGCTCTACCCTATATAGCAGGATCAAACTGGCACTCTAAGCCCTATGGTACAAAAATCACAAAGATGTGGCTAGTTGCTAATATATGTATATATATATATCCAGCAGGCAACTGCATGCAACAGTATTATACTGGCCACCTGAACAGTCTCAAAAGTACTGAAAGCAGTAGGGAAGGGTTATCAGGTCAGGCTTCCAGACAGCCTAAATGATACAGTGTGATGACATGTTAGCCTACCATACAGGATAGAAAGCCAATAGAATGGGAAAGCCATGGCAGGACTCATTCCTGATCCCTGCCACTATGAAGCCTTAACTCAATGGGGCCTCCAAAGAATATACACACACATTAATTCTATATGATCCCCAGACAAGGGGAAAAAATAGCTGGGCATGACCACCCCTTTAAATGTTAATTGGGTTGCCTACACTGAATCGACTAAATCCACTGAATCCAATTTTACTATGCTTTGGCTATACAGCTTAATCTCTGCACTAGCTAACCTATTTAGGAGGCCAACATAATATACCTGTAATCATCCATATAAGCAAAAATATCAGACAAATTATGCTTTAAAAGGTAAATAAACCTTTACTTTATAAATGCAATTCATCTAAAATGGTCAGACAATTCTCCGCATAAATTCCCTTTGCAATATTATTTAAAATGTACCTCTGCTGCGCGGAAAATCATCTAGTTAAACAGCGAGAGGAATCAATTACGGCAAAAGTGTTCACTGAGTAAGCCATTCAGCCCGCTGTATTCATGCATGAAAATCCATTTAGAGCTTGGCTTTCATCAGAAAACTGTGAGCTAACGGTAAGCAAAGCGTACGGCTCTGTGTGGCATATGCCCAGTATACTTTATGTTGCTTATGAGGGACAGCAATGTAACACGATCTGTAGTGTTATTACAAGAAAAATGTATATTTCGTATCCACGTCTCTAGCTAAACATCTGGTTTTAATTTTGTAATAAATGTGGCAGGAGATGTATTTGGCCAAACACATCTCCCATATGGTAAATAAATTTGCTGCCTTGGTGTCACACTTGACTCTGCTCTCTCCCTCATCGCTCACATCCAGTCCCTCACCAAATCCTGCTGCCTTCATCTGAAAAACATCTCCTGAATCCACCCATTCCTCACACAAGAAACCAAATTACTAATCCACTGCCTTGTGATATCCCGCCTGGATTATTGCAGCTCTCTACTATCTGGTCTCCACCAGACCATCCCACCTCAAACCACTCAAATCCGTCCTCAACACTGCAGAGCTAGACTACATTTTCTTTGTCACGTTTCCACATCTGCTGCTCATCTTTGCCAATCATTCCACTGACTCCCCATACCCCTCAGAATCAAATTCAAACTCCTGCCCTTAACTCTGCACCCCTTTACATCTCTTTCCTCCATCCACCCTCTTCATTCCTCCCATGACTTGTCTCTTCCCACTATTCTATTCGAGATTTCACCCGCGCCGTACCCCTTCTCTGGAATTCACTTCCCTGTTCTGTCAGACTTTCTCCCCTCGTACGCGACTTTCAAAAGCTCTCTGGAAACCCACCGCTTTGGAGAAGTGTAAAACCTTTGCTCACCCAGCATCCTAATCAAGAGATCTGAACGACCAACAACCTCGACTCAATCAACTCATCCCTATCCAAGCAGTCCTCTCCTAACTTTTAAGTTCCCTCTCAACCACCTACTAGGTTGTAAGCTCACAAGAGAAAGGCCCTCTTTCTCCTTTTGTACCAGTTTGTATCTTACCAACTCGGATTGTAAAGCGCTATGGAATCTGCTGGCACTATATAAATAAATGTAATGTAAACAAGGGAGGGGATAGGACACTATGCCAATTTATAGAGAATATTCAGCTATCATTCACATTAAAGTGCATATGACGGCTGGAGTGGCTCTTTAATACTGAAAAAGAAATCCATTTATACACCAGAAGCCACACAAGTTCCTACAGAATTTACTGCGCAGTTTGTTTTTAATAAAATAATAAGAATTTTGGAAAAGAGCATTCAGAAGATATAATCACACAAACTAATTTGTGACACAAAACGCCTCTGTTTTAATCAGGGCGGGAAAAAAATGATTTCAGGTTTATTAAAACACTACTGGCATTTGAAATTTATGAAAAAACGAATGTAAAGTTACTGGGGAAAAAAGACTCACTGGTGTTCCAGAATACCGATAAAAGCTAACGTATAACACAAATATGCCAGAGAAGGATACAACTGCTTTATTCCAAGACTCTACCAGATTTAAGCGGGAAAAAAAATCATTCTTAACAGGTTCTGCTGCATTCTGAATCTTCCCGATAACGGTTACTGTGACCCGCAGCGTTCTCCTTGGAGGGACCCATTCAGTAACGCACACGGATGTTACATTACATGAAAGATGTGTCCTTTTGTAACGTTACATCGCGTACGTGATAAGTATGTCAAGGTATGGGGAGCCAACCTTTTCTTAAGATCTCGAAATTCACTTGTGATTCTAAATGAACCTTTTCCTCGGTATGTATTAGCAGGAAATAACATACCAATTAATTGGCAAACATCTGGTCCTACCTCATAACCTTTAAATTTGCCCAAACCATCTGCTAGGAATAGTTAACTTTATAAATGTTTAATTATTCTTGCCAGAAGGCTTTTCGATCTGTTCTGTTGCCGTATTCAGATTTAGAAATAACGAAATAAGAAAGTATACTATAACGGAGGTTAGCCCGATTCTCAATAGTTTATGGCAATATTGAATAGAACCACACACTGTATTTTCAGTGTTGAAAAGATACCTCTCATATCACTTAGTGCCCGTCATTAGCCGGTGTAATAATTAAATAAGATTACTTAATTTTAAGTGTTAGGGTCTTCCCTTTTTTATTTAAATATTATTCATTTATTAAAGATATTATAAAAATTAAAGGGAGTATGCTAGGGTGAAAAAATAATTCAACTGTAGGCACCATATATAAGAGATGGGCGCTCCTTCAGATTTCATTCTTCTAAATAATAATACCCAATCCAATTAACGTGAGGTTTATTCAGCCAATGTTATAGCCACATTGCATTTTTTTTGTCCCAATGGAGGTCAATATGGTGAAAACATTGGCTGAATAAACGTTAATTGTATTGAGTGTGCATGGTATATTTTTTGATAATACGTTTTGGGTCATAGGGGATCGATCCCAATAGTAGCAGGACTTAACATCTTTCCTTTTCATGATTTTTGACGTGCAATTGCCTACTATTTTTTCAATCATTCCTGAAAATATCCCAAGGACTTCTATCAACTGCATGAAGACACTGGAAAACATCAAAGGGATGGAAGAGGGTCATTCAAAACGTCCAAATCATATTTATTGGTTGGGTACAATGGCATTAATCAGGATAGAGAAACCCTTACCCCACTAAACGATTGATATTGAAATTCAGTCGATTATCCTGCAACCTTCAGGTTCTTGCCAGACCGCGATATCTGTGTTGATCTGTAATGGCTTAACGTATAAATACACCGTGGAAAAATATTTCACCTTGGTGCAATCATACATCAAGAAACGTCGCATGATTAACATCCAGGAAGATGTATTAAGACAGGAGTCAAGGGTCATACCCTCCAGTACTCGAGATTTTCACAATGAATAGCCATTCAATGTATTTTACTGTATGCCTTTCAAAGCATGGCTAATCCAACCAATGCCTCGGGGCACACTTCATTTTTATTTATGAATGGAACGCCAGTCTCAGAGAACTCTATTAAAATCACACAAATTATTTACAAGCTTTACATCTGGGGATGAATAACCCCAATAATTACTTTTTTAATCATTACACGTTTGCGTTATATCAGAATATATTATTATTTCATTAACCGGTGCACAAAATAGGAAATTTAGTGTTAGAGAGGATTTTACAGGTAGATTTAAAGGGATATTTAAATTCTCAAACATATGCAAAGTGTGTGTGTGTGTGTATATATATATATATATGACAGATAGATAAGACACGCACGTTGTATAAATGCATGTAATGGAGATTATATTAAAACAAACAATACATGCTTCATAATACAAAAAAGCTATCAAATCTCTTTCCTAGCGAGAGCCTTTTTTTTCAACCAAACTCTCAAATGGGACTATGCGATTATTCCTTCCCATTAAATTACTCTTCCCCATGCAGAAATCTAACAAGCTTAGGAGTCAATTATGATCCGTGCAGGAGAATCAATTTGTACTCAACCACCAAAGGACTTGGCTTTACTGAGGTAAGAGTGCCCTTTAAACCAAATATCTCTATAACGATTAAACCTGAATTGATAGAAAACAGACCTACCATCAAGTTATAACAATGTTTAAAGCTAGTTGATTGTTCCTTTTAAACACAACGGGCCAACTTTTGATACCTGAGATGAATATAGAAAGGAAACAACTGCAAAATCACAAGCATAAGACGGAGTTATCATTACAGTCGGCCAACTAGACATGCCGTGATTAAAGAGGATGCCCCATGGATCTTTTATCTCCTTGAGCGTAAGATCCAGTGCTGTACACAATGATGCAGGCCAGCACTGTCAAAAACCTGGGTTTATCTAATTTTGTTCTGATTAACTTCCTTTATCTGCAGACCTGAAGGCTGCCATTGTTGTCAGTCATGCGGTACGTTGGATCATTTTCCCTGCACAATCACCACACTGAGACGACTCTTTACGGCAATGCTAATGAGTCCGTTCCTGCATGGACTTTGATTAGTCAGAGTGCCCGGCTGGGTGATTAACAATGAGGCATTCTATTGTTTACCAGAGGCGGTATGATAAAAGTTTCTCTAGCAGATATGGCTACAATAACACCGCTAGAACACATACATCTCGATACTTTTAGATAAAAATAAAAAAAAAGTATAGGGCTGTTTTCTAAAAAAATGGCCATCTTATTTCCTCAGTAGGATTATTATTATCCATGACCTTTTTATCAAGCATCAGGGAAACCAAAAAGTTAGATTGATTTCACGAGACTACAAAGCATGAAATAAGCTTAGTTAATATACTTTATGCATCATTACTACACATCTCCGGAAAGGTCAATAAAGAAATTCTTAATCAGTAAATTGATGTTAAAATATACGATAGAATTGTTTAGCAACAGAGTGTTCGGTAAGGGCTGCTCTATTTGATGATGATATAGAATTTTGCCTATTGTCAGTATTAGACACTACGGTGTATTCACCGTCTACTAAGCTATTAATTCTCTGCAAAAAGTTATTTGGAAGATTGTTGGACTTGTCCCAAACGTCCATCAAAACCAAACAACCTAAAATAAATGATTCCTTAAATGGGGCACCAACACAAATGTCATCTTAACCCGCCACAAACGATAGCGTGCCAATAGATTCAAGTGCAACATGGCACAACTCATTCAAAGGGCCCTATTTTATGAGACTCCCTCTAGCTAGTATTTAATATTTATAGCACACAAACCTCAATAGTCCTCTTGGATATTGGATTCAATGGGAATTTAGTGTATAATCAAGTTTAAAATATTACAAGTCTTGTTGACGTTCAAAGTGTCCACCACAGATTACAACAGTAAGCAAATCTGTTTTAGCCTTTATAAGTTTCAAGAGTAAAGTCCTCAAGATCTTTAACACAAATCCTGCTCCAAAACTACCTCATTATCAATTCACGGTTATAGGTACATGAAGGGCTTTATGCACAGTGTCTGGGCAAGCCTTTGCTTGTGTGCCACCACGTCCCAAACATTCCCCCAAATCCACCCTCTCCATTTCTGACATTTCAAAGAACATAAGTTCAGAAGTTGCATAGGGGTCTATTCTTCAAATATTAAGATGGCTGGCATTACATATAAGATCATAACACTCAAGAACTCCTCGTAGGGTATCCGCCGACCTTTCTGCATGCCCTATCTCAGGAAAGAACACAACGTTCGGGAAACCGTCTCTTTCATTTCTATAGTTGCGGTGTAATGCTGCTGGGATAAAATCAGCATTTCCTCTGCATTTTACAATTCACCACAATGACATTGAGACAAAATGTAATATTACTTAGAGGAACACATTATGGATATTCCATACTTCACTGTCAAATAACGATGGCTGTTATTCAAAATGGAACTCTGCCAAAATGTTTTACTTGATTGTGAGCGGCTTCAAGTAGATGAAAATAGTAAACATTAGATCTATAAAGGAACATGGTATAATATCTAGCCAAAAAAAAATTACAAGAAGTAATCAATTTTTTTTGTCGGGGAAAAAAAAAAAATGTAAAAAATTGGACCTTGAAAGTGCGAGTGGTTTAGGAGGCTGAAATTAATTGCTGGCCTTTCAAAAAGGGATATTCCAGTCTTTGAATATATGTATAATTAAATGCACATTGGAGTGCCTTGGGCCCCAAATGGAGGACACATGAATAAAAATACAATTAATGCTGGACGTAAATAGGACATTTTTTGCACGGCTATTGAGAACCAGCTCAGTATTACGACTGCCTATAATGCCAACCTCAAGATCTACGGATACACAAAGTTTATAGGATCAACCCCCATTTCTCTCTGCTGCTACATACATTAGTGTATATAAACCCAAAGAATCTTTTCTCATTGGATTTCCCCCTTTAAAAACGAAAAGAAAATTGCTAAACTGTACTGTCAATTATTTATAGAATTTCTGTTATAAGTCTAGGAAACAGATACAGATTTAAATTCAAATATATTCTCCATCTAGATGTAAGATATTTCCATATTGACAACATAATTCTGCCGGTATGAAGAACAGCCGCCGCTGGGAGGAAGACTTGACCTTCATTAATGTTTGTTATCTGCTAGAGATCTTCTGATTGTTTCCACACAATTGGTGAAGTGCGGCATTTATTTCCGAGCCGTGTTGTGGCTTTAAACTGTCAATATCTCCCTTCAAAACCTTGTCAAGCTTATTTCGTGCTTCTATATAGGATATGAATGTTGAATAGTATTTGACTGGCAGGCGGCTGCCCTGTGTGACATGGAGCATATAAGAGATGGCACTTGTGTCATGTATCGGCCTCCAAGCCGTCTCGGTTAACCCTTTGAGTGGCAAAAGTAAGAAAAGTAAGCCCTACATCAGTGAAAGTAAAAGCAAAAACTGTAGAATAATGCGAGAGATCCTTTATATTAACCTGTAAGTGATGTAAGCCTTGGTGATACAGGTTTATTGCATTTACATTGTACGTTTAACTCATTATTCACCATCTGGAAAGAAAAGTCATGTCAAGCGCACACATAAGGCCGGAGGAAACAGATTATTCCTGAAAACGGTAAACTTCCTTGTTTTTTAAATTTGCTGTTGCTCTAGACCGGGGTGTCAAAATCCAGTCTCTGATGGCCCCAGACAAATAACATTTTAAGGGACTGATCATGTATTTATTTAGAAGGTTAGCTACCAGGCACATTCTAAGGACCGTTTCAATGCATTGATATACAGAGATGAAAAATAAAAAAATTACTATTAGAATTTAAATATAAAGTTGTACTTTTTAGTGAAAGGTAGCGATTCCTTGCAGGGACTTTAAACGGAGAGAAAATGTACGGTAATTTAGGTATTCCTCTGTAGGATACCCCTAAATCAGGCATGTCCAAACTTTTTTCGAAGAGTGCCAGATTTGATGAGGTGAACATGTGCGAGGGCCGACCATTTTGCCTGACATTTTCTGAACCATTAAAATGAAATGCAAATTAACTATTTTATGCAACGTTTATTGAAAACGGCATACCACATCTATCCCTTTCTCACTCTCCTTTTTCAGCAACCGCTCAGCACCCCTTGGGCCCCCCTGACTGGCAGAACTCCAGGGCCCGGTCGCAGTCGCGACCCCGGTAGTTCCGCCACTGCCTACAATTTCTTCATCAGATGCCCTTGTGGCTGTGTGTGCCGGCGCAGGGAGAAGGAAAGCCCAAATCTAGCGACGTCCGAGATCGCAAGATTTGGGCTTTCCTTCTCCCTGCGCCGGCACACACAGCCACAAGGGCATCTGATGAAGAAATTGTGTAGGGGAGGGCAGGGGCGTACCTAGAGTATTTGGCACCCAGGGCGGATCCTGTATGTGGCACCCCCCCCA